>NC_090240.1:33622346-33797346 GCF_024489055.1 Chanodichthys erythropterus
CATTGTCTTTTTACCAAGGAAGAGTAGCCTATTTTTAAAGTTGAAGGGTCTGATCAAATCAAGCCAAAATAGTTGTCCGAATTCATGTAGAGCCGGCACAGTCCTAGGAATTCAGCCAAGCTAAGTATAAAAGTTGTGCCAAATTCAAGCCCTAACCAAATCCTCCCCTGGACCCCCCCAAAAAAAGGAAAAAATGCATTCAGAAAAGGAGAGCAAGGCAATGGCGTTAGGATTATGACCTGGATTGACTGGTACCACAACAACATAAATATTTATATTTCAGAAAATATTCACATGATGAAGCATCGAATGAAAGCATGGACCCATTCTCCAGAGGACCCATTTACTGGAGCCGTGTCTTATAAGTCAGAAGTCTGAATATAATCCATCTGGTTTATTCGCTCTTTGGCGACAACAGGGCTGGACTGGGTTTTGTAAAACCAAGTCTGAACAGACTTAAAGGCTTCTGAAATAAAATAAGGCTTAATATAATGAGTTTTTGAGACATATGAGTCATATTGAGCTGCCTGCAGCTGTAAACTGTATGGTCTGTTATATCCAGTCCTTTAGTTATTTTGAGCACCAACACCTCTAGACTCATGTTCTTGGACTTACTGACATAATATAAGGTACACTATGCATCTTATTGTAATTCTAATATAATCAATTTCATAAATTGAAATAAAGCTGAAATAAAATATAAATATTAGCTGAAAAACTTGAAAATAAGTTTAAGTAAAATTGCTAAAAATGAATAAAATAAAGCTAAATAGAAATATTAACACATAAAAACCAATAGAAATGACAAAAGCACATCATAACATTTCTAAAACTTCAACTAAAATTAAAATAAAAAAAATAAAATATAAAAATAAAAAACTATATAAATTCTAAAATAACACTGCCAGGAACGGGCATTCAAAATAATACTAAACTATTTTTTTTTTTTTTATAGCAATAAATAAATGCAACATAAATATAACAAATATTACATGATATAAAAGTAGGAGTTTTGCCAGTGATATGCACATGACATTTATCACATGATTATGTTCCTCTAATGTAAGTTGCTTTGGTTAAAAGCGTCTGCTAAATGCATACATGTAAATGAGTGTCTTAAACCACACAGTTAAAGGGATATTCCACTCAAAAATGAATATCTTCTTTGTGTTTAACAGAATAAATAAAGATTTATAACTAAACGAGGGCGGGAAAATGACAGACTTTTCATTTTTGAGTGAAGTGTCCCTTTAAACATCATCCAAAGATTCCATAACAATTACACAAACCTCCAGTTTAGTCCTCCAACTTAGTCAGTTCTTCCTTAAAAGTGCTCAAAAGCCTGGAAACTAGACAAAACAACTTTGTTTACCAGGGCACTGAGAAAAACCTGTGCACCCAAAAATTGCATTGTGCATCAAGTGATCGTAAATGCTCTGTGGACATACTGACAAAGTCAGGGGCAAAACACCTGAGAGGTGCTCTTACAAAAGTGACACAGACATAAGCCTCTTCTGGTTTCTCAAAGCAAAATCTAAATTGCAAAGCATCTCTGAAGGACAGAGGAAGCCTACATAAAAGATCAAACTAGTCTCTGCTCATCAGCGAGACTCTTACACCAAAGAGGAAAGCGGAGCGAAACAGTGCTGACGCACCACATGAGAGAAGCTAGTGACTCATGGTGGAAGCAATGGGGACAGAGCACAGGGACCTTGTTAGTGGTTGGAGTGACTGAGCAAGAGGAGACAGTTTTATGTCCTTTGAACATATTTTTGGGGCCCATTAGCAGAACCTCCAGCGGTCTCTCTGCAGTGTCTCTGTCTCAGTCCTTCTTTTTTTTGCAATGAAATATTCATATGGACCTTTTCCTTATCACTAGATTATATTAGACTAGTAATTCTAAACACAGAATTTACAAACATAAAGTGTTATGTTATTTAGCTTAAATAATTTGAGCAGATGCTGATTAATTACACATCACAATTCACAACCTAATCCATTTTACTTCTGTAAATGCACATTCATATTTACTGTTGTTTAGCAAGTTTCAGGAATGACTGCATGGGAATTTCGTGTGAGGATGAAAGATTTCCCCCTGCAGATTTCGCAACGGGTTCAAGTTGGTCACATGCATTCGTCACTTTGACCAACAGAAAGCTGCTTGGTTTGGAGTGGGAATTGATTTTATCTGATGGGAATCAGATTTTGAGGAGAGATGTTTAAAAAATAAGAGAGCAGAGTAACAAACGATTATTCATAACAAGCACAGATGAATCGCTCACAAATAGAAATATTTAAAAAACTAATAAAAATGACATAAGCACATTAAATTACTAAAACATACACTAAAATGAAAACTGAAAATTAAAAAAACATGCTAATTCCAAATATAAATAATTACTATGATAGCATATAAATACAAAGTTCTGTCATGAATCTCTAAATGGTACAGGTACTGATAGGTCCTTACCTCAATCTGCTTGCAATCACATAATTCTCTATAGGGCACAGCTGATTGGTTCCTGCTGTATCAGAAGCCACTGCCTCAACCTTCAAATACTGGTCAGCATTTGCTGTAGCAGTTGCAGAAACCCTCCATCTTCCCCAGTTCCACCTGTATAGATCTGCTACGGTTAATTAATGTATGCTATATTGTACTGCAGCAGCATGTCTTACTTGCTCACAGCAGCGTGTCATGCATGTAATGGCAGTAACAAGTCCTGTACTTGCTCTGAAACAGCAGCAGCATCAATAACCAACAGCAGCAGCAGCAGTAATATCCAGCAGCAGCAATAACCAACAGCAGCAACAATCAGCAACAGCAGCAATAACAGCAGCAGCGACAGCAATAACCAACAGCAGTGATAACAGCAGCAGAAATAACCAACAGCAGCAGCAGCAATAAACAACAGCAGCAGCAGCAGCAATAACCAACAGCAGCGATAACAGAAGCAGCAATAACCAACAGCAGCAGCAGCAGCAGCAATAACCAACAGCAGTGGCAATAACCAGCAGCAGAAATAACCAACAACAGCGATAACAGAAGCAGCAATAACCAACAGCAGCAGCAATAAACAACAGCAGAATCAGCAATAACCAACAGCAGCAGCAATAACCATCAGCAGCGGTAATAACCAGCAGCAGCAGCAGCAATAACCAACAGCAGCAGCAATAACCAGCAGCAGCAGCAGCACTAATAAACAACAGCAGCAGCAATAACCAACAGCAGTGGCAATAACCAGCAGCAGCAGCAATAAAAAACAGCAGCAGCAAAAACAATCAGCAGCGGTAATAACCAGCAGCAGCAGCAATAATAGCAGCGGCAATAACCAACAGCAGAAGGAGCAATAACCAACAGCAGCGATAACAGAAGCAGCAATAACCAACAGCAGCAGCAATAACCATCAGCAGCAGTAATAACCAGCAGCAGCAGCAGCAATAAAAAACAGCAGCAGCAATAACCAACAGCAGCAGCAATAACCAGCAGCAGCGGTAATAACCAGCAGCAGCAGCAATAACCAACAGCAGCAGCAAAAACCATCAGCAGCGGTAATAACCAGCAGCAGCAGCAATAATAGCAGCGGCAATAACCAACAGCAGCAGCAGCAATAAACAACAGCAGCAGTAGCAAAAACCATCAGCAGCGGTAATAACCAGCAGCAGCAGCAGCAATAATTGCAGCGGCAATAACAAACAGCAGAAGCAGCAATAACCAACAGCAGCAGCAATAACCAACAGCAGAAGCAGCAATAACCAACAGCAGTGATAACAGCAGCAGAAATAAACAACAGCAGCAACAATCAGCAACAGCAGCAGCAGCAGCAATAACCAACAGCAGTGATAACAGAAGCAGCAATAACCAACAGCAGTGGCAATAACCAGCAGCAGCAATAACCAACAGCAGCGATAACAGCAGCAGCAAAAACCAACAGCAGCGGCAATAACCATCAGCAGCAGCAGCAATAATAGCAGTGGCAATAACCATCAGCAGAAGCAGCAATAACCAACAGCAGCAGTAGCAGCAGCAATAACCAACAGCAGTGGCAATAACCAACAGCAGTGATAACAGCAGCAGCAATAACCACCAGCAGCAACAATCAGCAACAGCAGTAGCAGCAGCAATAACAGTAGCAGCAGCAGCAATAACCAACAGCAGTGATAACAGAAGCAGCAATAACCAACAGCAGCAAAATCCAACAGCAGCAGCAATAACCAACAGCAGCAAAATCCAACAGCAGCAGCAATAACCAACAGCATTGATAACAGAAGCAGCAATAACCAACAGCAGCAGCAGCAGCAATAACCAACAGCAGCAAAATCCAACAGCAGAAGCAGCAATAACCAACAGCAGTGATAACAGCAGCAGAAATAACCAACAGCAGCAACAATAAGCAGCAGCAGCAATAATAGCAGTGGCAATAACCATCAGCAGAAGCAGCAATAACCAACAGCAGCAGTAGCAGCAGCAATAACCAACAGCAGTGGCAATAACCAACAGCAGTGATAACAGCAGCAGCAATAACCACCAGCAGCAACAATCAGCAACAGCAGAAGCAGCAGCAATAACAGTAGCAGCAGCAGCAATAACCAACAGCAGTGATAACAGAAGCAGCAATAACCAACAGCAGCAAAATCCAACAGCAGCAGCAATAACCAACAGCATTGATAACAGAAGCAGCAATAACCAACAGCAGCAGCAGCAGCAATAACCAACAGCAGCAAAATCCAACAGCAGAAGCAGCAATAACCAACAGCAGTGATAACAGCAGCAGAAATAACCAACAGCAGCAACAATAAGCAGCAGCAGCAATAATAGCAGTGGCAATAACCATCAGCAAAAGCAGCAATAACCAACAGCAGTGATAACAGCAGCAGAAATAACCAACAGCAGCAACAATCAGCAACAGCAGCAGAAGCAGCAATAACCAACAGCAGCAGCAGCAGTAATAACCAACAGAAGCAGCAATAACCAACAGCAGCAGCAATAACCAACAGCAGTGGCAATAACCAGCAGCAGAAGCAGCAATAACCAACAGCAGTAATAACCAACAGCAGTGGCAATAACCAGCAGCAGAAGCAGCAATAACCAACAGCAGCAGCAGCAGCAGTAATAACCAACAGCAGAAGAAGCAATAACCAACAGCAGTGGCAATAAACAGCAGCAGAAGCAGCAATAACCAACAGCAG
Source organism: Chanodichthys erythropterus (assembly GCF_024489055.1). Classification (NCBI taxonomy): domain Eukaryota; kingdom Metazoa; phylum Chordata; class Actinopteri; order Cypriniformes; family Xenocyprididae; genus Chanodichthys; species Chanodichthys erythropterus. The sequence goes on from NC_090240.1 coordinate 33,627,534, forward strand.
CAGCAGCAGTAATAACCAACAGCAGAAGAAGCAATAACCAACAGCAGTGGCAATAACCAGCAGCAGAAGCAATAACCAACAGCAGTGGCAATAACCATCAGCAGAAATAACCAACAGCAGTGGCAATAAACAGCAGCAGAAGCAGCAATAACCAACAGCAGCAGCAGCAGCAGTAATAACCAACAGCAGAAGAAGCAATAACCAACAGCAGTGGCAATAACCAGAAGCAGTAATAACCAATATCAGCAGCAGCAGTAATAACCAGCAGCAGAAGCAGCAATAACCAACAGCAGAAGCAGCAATAACCAACAGCAGCAGCAATAACCAGCAGCAGCAATAACCAGCAGCAACAATAACCATCAGCAGTGATAACAGAAGCAGCAATAACCAACAGCAGCTGCAAAATCCAACAGCAGCAGCAATAACCAGCAGCAGCAATAACCAGCAGCAACAATAACCATCAGCAGTGATAACAGAAGCAGCAATAACCAACAGCAGCAGCATTAATAACCAACAGCAGTGGCAATAACCAGCAGCAACAATAACCAACAGCAGCGATAACAGCAGCAGCAAAAACCAGCAGCAGCAAAAACCAACAGCAGCGGAAATAAACATCATCATCAGCAGCAGCAATAATAGCAGCGGCAATAACCATCAGCAGAAGCAGCAATAACCAACAGCAGCAGTAGCAGCAGCAATAACCAACAGCAGCAACAATCAGCAACAGCAGTAGCAGCAGCAATAACAGTAGCAGCAGCAGCAATAACCAACAGCAGTGATAACAGAAGCAGCAATAACCAACAGCAGCTGCAAAATCCAACAGCAGCAGCAATAACCAACAGCAGCAGCAATAACTAACAGCAGCAGCAATAACCAACAGCAGCAACAATCAGCAACAGCAGTAGCAGCAGCAATAACAGTAGCAGCAGCAGCAATAACCAACAGCAGTGATAACAGAAGCAGCAATAACCAACAGCAGCAACAATCAGCAACAGCAGTAGCAGCAGCAATAACAGTAGCAGCAGCAGCAATAACCAACAGCAGTGATAACAGAAGCAGCAATAACCAACAGCAGCTGCAAAATCCAACAGCAGCAGCAATAACTAACAGCAGCAGCAATAACCAACAGCAGCAACAATCAGCAACAGCAGTAGCAGCAGCAATAACAGTAGCAGCAGCAGCAATAACCAACAGCAGTGATAACAGAAGCAGCAATAACCAACAGCAGCAGCAATAACCAACAGCTGCAAAATCCAACAGCAGCAGCAGCAGTAGCAGCAATAACTAACAGCAGTGATAACAGAAGCAGCAATAACCAACAGCAGCTGCAAAATCCAACAGCAGCAGCAATAACCAACAGCTGCAAAATCCAACAGCAGCAGCAATAACCAACAGCAGCAAAATCCAACAGCAGCAGCAGCAGTAGCAGCAATAACTAACAGCAGCGGCAATAACCAATACCAACAGCAGCAGCAGATCTATTCCTCCCAGACAAAACAAATCAACATTGTCATTTGCATTACCACGCTAAACACTCAGAGAGTTGTCATGACAGAAATAATAATAACACTGCCAGAAACAGGCATTCAAAATAATAATTTATTCTAACTGAATAACATTTTTTGCAAGCAAGATAAATGCAATGGATTTGTCACGTTGACAAACAGAAATTTGCTTGTTTGAAAGTGATTTCTGTGTAAGCTACACTATTGACAAACAATGGACCACATTGTGCGCACAAAATTTCATTGAAATTTCACTAATGTTGAAAAAATAAGAGGGCTGAGCAACAAACTATTTTACATAACAAGCCTTGATGAATCACTGACAATAATCTAGCAAATGCAGTCACTTTGACTTCAACATGGCAGTACAGAAAGTTTGCAGAATTAGTAATGACTTTGTGTTTTTAATATTTCAACCAGAGCACAACTACAAACAATAATAGTACACAAATATAAGCCACATTGTCGCACAGCTGGTCATATGTATAAGTCATTAGATCTGTGCATGTTTCCCAACATCCAGGTCATTCTCAGACAACTAGCAGAGCTTAATTGAATGCAACTGGACCTCTATGTCCTTCAAAAATATTTCAGTTGCAATGGTTTTCATGAGCTGACTGGGATTTTCTGGCATTGAACCTCCCCACTCCCTGCAATGTTTTGAAACTCATGAAATTATGTGGTATTTGCCTCCCTGAAGGTGAGGATGTGGATAATGGTCATATGGGAGTTGCCTCCTTGGTAGCAAACAAAACCCCACCCTGCACAACAAAACAACATCAAACCTGCAGCGTATAAACTTGCTGATGGACACGCAACTCAAAACCACACATTTTAAAAACAGCGACATGTTACAGATAAAACACAACACAATGGCCTCACCAACGTCTCCTACTGTAGTCATATGGCATTAGGAAGAAGTGGGCAGAAGAACTCTAAACATCTCTCAAGGAATAAGACCCTAGAGCATGAACGGAGTCACAAGAACTCCAAACCGCTTCCCAAATGTCATTAATCTCAATTAGTGTCTGGATATAAGCCGTCCACTCAGTCAACTCAACCATTTGTCTACATTTTTTTGTCAGGGCCAAATCATCACTCTCAAAGTAACTACATCATCCTGACACAAAATGCACATTTTGCCAATCAAACTTAGTCGAGCATTCGGACTAAATAAAATTTTCTGAAAGCAAGATGTTTATTATTTTTTGGAGGCTCTTAAAATGCGAAACAGACTTTTTACCTTTGATGTCGTAGCTCAGAATTGTCATGAAGGGAACTCCGTGAGTGTTCTTGTGGTGTCACTGGCCAATCAGCATCATTGTGATATCATTTTCCTGCATCTCCAGAGATAAATGGTATTTACGGCTGGTATTTGGCTGAAAAATGGAGTGGCGTATTTCAAAACTTTCAGAGATAAATTGAGAAAATGATGTGAATGCTAAAGGACAACACTGTGTGTACTTTCAGACTCCTTATTCAACATTAAGTGTCAAGGATATATATTGAGAAATATTATTACAATGCAAAATATCTGTTTTCTATTGTAAAATATTGTAAAATGTAATTTATTCCTGTGATCAAAGCTGTATTTTCAGCATCATTACTCCAGTCTTCAGTGTCACATGATCCTTCAGAAATCATTCTAATATGATGATTTGATGCTCAAGAAACATTTCTGATTATTATCAATGTTGAAACCTTCAAAAGTTTGGGGTAAGATTTTTATAAAGAAATTATACTTTTATTCAGCAAGAACACGTTAAATTGATCAGAAGGCATGACAGTAAAGGCATTCATAAAAAAAAAAAAAAAAAAATCAAAAAGAATCCTGAAAACATGCATCAGGGTTTCCACAAAAATATTAATCAGCAAAAACTGTTTTCTATGGAAGCTTGTTTCTGCCACTGAATAAAAAAAAAAGGTTAATTACGACTTAATTCTGACTTTTTTTGTGAGATATAAACAAAATAGTGAGGAACAGAGTCAGAATTGCATGATATAAACTCACAATTGCGAGATATAAACTCAAAACTGTGAGATATAAACTTGCAATTCTGACTTTTTTCTTGCAATTGCGTTTATATCACAAAATTTTGACTTTATAACTTGCAATTTCGAGTTTATAGAGATATAAATACAATGGGACATATAATGGGTGTTATAAAGTCAAAATTGCGAGATATGAACAAAATTGTGAGATATAAAGTCAGAATTGTGAGATATAAAGTATATAAAAATATGAAGATATAGTTTTTTTCTTGCAATTGAGTTTATATCACAAAATTATGAATTTATAACTTGCAATTGTGAGTTTATATCATGCAATTCTAAGAAAAAAATTGTGAGATGTAAACTTGCAATTGCAAGAAAAAAGTCAGAATTGTGAGACAAAAAGTACACAACTACATAGTTTTGAAAATATATTCAAACAAAATCAAACAGTTTTTACTGTATGTTTTGATCAAATAAGTGCAGCCTTGATGAACATAAGAGACTTCTTTCAAAAACTAAAATTGTAATGATTCCAAAATGTTAACCTATAGTGTATAAATAATATTAAACACAATACTTACATTAAATGCAACCATGAAAATAGTGTCATCTCATGGACTGCTGGGACACCTGCATTATGAGTTTCTGCAGGTGCTAACATCCTCAACCAATGCAACGGAAACAGAAAATAGAGGATAATGTCAAAGGGAATTGAGTTGAGCTCAGAAGCAGTATTAAATTCACTGTATTTTCATAATCACTTTAGAAACAGAGGAATGAAACCTTTTTGGGCCAACAGTGAAACATTAAACTAGGCTTCAATAGGTCTTCTGAGGACTCAAACACACAATACTCTTCTGAAATCTGTAGAAAAACAAAGTAAACTTGTACCAAGACACGCACCGTGGTCTCAAAGCAGTAATGGGACTGGCTTCTGCAATGATATACTGACAGCTTCTGCAGGGATGTAGTGATTCCTTAACGTGACTATGAAACCACCATCATGCACGTTTAAACATGCGCTTTGATTCTCCCTGTTATAAACAAACATGTTTGAGCTGTAAACACTGTGTTACTAAATTATTCAGAGATGTAGATATGTAAAAAAAAATGATGTAAACACACATGCACATAAACTGCTGTCAAGGTTGCCAGAGGAATGAATTGCTGCTTTAATCTTCAGGATATTTGCTAAAAATGAATCTTCTTTATATTTCATTTACTGGATTTACAGTACAGCCAAAATATACTATTACTTTCATGAGAGAAAATACAAAGAATATAAGCCAAAAGGCACAAACCCTGGTCAAGGCTGGTTAGCCTGTTACTAATCTAGCTGGTAGACCAACATAGACATGATAAATCGTGTATTTTATTTTATAACTTACAGTATATACATATATATTTTTAAATGTATTTAAATATTTGTTGTTTTGAGTCTTATTTTAGCTTTTAAATAGTATTTTATATATATATATATATATATATATATATATATATATATTTATTTTTCTGACAGTTTAACTCTGAGATCTTGACATATTTTATTACCATTTTTTTAAACTACAGTGAATAAACTGTATTAATGAATGAAATGTTCAAGGTGTCTGAATAAATTTTGGTTTGACTGTATATATACGTTTTTACGTTTTAATATATTTTATATTCATTGATGCTTATCAAATAAATTGATTGTTTTGTTTTTTAAAATATTTGTACAGTAAAAAGTCATAAAGCTAACTAAAAGTTCATGTTCTTAATTCATATTTTTCACTCATATTTTTATAGATTGTATTTTTAATAGAGAGAGAGAGAGAGAGAGAGAGTAAGTATTATATATTTACATTATTTTTTATATATCATGCATTGTTGCTTATCAAATAGCTTAATCTTATTTTAATTTTTTTTAAATAAAAAAATCATAAAAGATAATTAAAAACCCATTAAGAGGCTATTTTTTTTCTGCTAAAGCATCAATACACAATAATGCATCAAAGCATTAATTCAAGTAACTCATGCATATGATATTTTTACCATTTTTTAAAACTATATAGTGAATTAAATGTATTTAAATATTTACTTTTAGGTTTTGAACAGTATTTTCTTGCTGATTGCCTACATAAAGTTACAAATAAAAAGAGAAAATGAATCAAATCAGATTAGATTGGTAAATTATTTAATTCTTTGTATTAAATAAAAAAGGCACATTTCTGATAAAATTTTGTTACTTTTTTTTATTTTTATTCCAAGCCAAAATTGCAATGTCATGCTATAAATTGCTGAGTTTAGTCATACCTCCCACAGCAAACTCTTACAGATATACTTACAGTATAAAATCGCACACATGCATGCGAGTCATATATCAGTCTGCACTGGGTGTTTTCCTGCTCAACTCCCTGTATTTGATTGTAAGTATAACTGACTACTGCAAACCTGAAATCAGGAGGATTAAAGCACACAATGAGCCCTCACAACAGCTGTAAATCACAAGCCATAATCAACACTGCTGAGTGCAAACGGACACCAGCGCTTAGTCCCGCTGACCCCAGCCCTGTCCGGAAGAACCACAAGGAATGACTTACATCAAAGGCATTCCCGCTCTGAAGGACGGGATTAAAGAAAAGTAGACTGGATCTTATTTTTGTGTTTGCTAAGTGGGACACAACTGATGTGCAAACCGAAGGCATATACTCACATACAGGACGGGCAGACGGAGCAGATTACAAAGAGAAGAAGAGCCAGAGAGCGCTGTGAGAATCATTGGCTCTGGACTGGAAAAGCCCAGGAGAAAAAGCTTATGCTCAGACGAAGGGGAGGTCAAGGTTTGTCTGGTTAGCTGCAGAAGTTATCTGGTAGATGCTGTAACTACTTGAACAAAAAAAAGTTAGCTGGCTGCACACTGAGTCCAATGAAGCCTGAAGAGGTCTAGAAAAGCATAATTTATTTTATAAATGTTTTTCTAGACCTCAGTCTTCATCGGACTCAGTGTGCGGCCAGCTAACTTTTTTATTTATGTTCAAGTATTTCCTTGACTCTATGAACTTGAAAGAACAGGAACTTTTTGTCAATTTAGAGCACAACAATTTCCTCAGATGCTGTAACTACAACATTATGTGGGTACAAAAAAGTTTTTGGCAAAAAAATATGTTTCTCCATTTGATAAAAACCGAAAAAGATGAAAAGCAAAATTGCCATGAACGACTTTGAGAGTGAAATTAGGATAGAATATGCCACAGCTACATTTACATTACATCCACTGTTGTTTTGCTTTTTATAGAAATAAAAAACATTTAATTCAGTTGGATAAGATGAGCTGCAGAATCATACGTCGTGCATCAGGAATCAGAGTTCAGTCATCATCATTTAGTTTCAGTCATCGGAAATTGTTTTAGTTTTAGTCTAGTTTTAGTCGACTAAAATCTAAAGTGTTTAGTTAAACTGTAATGCATTAAGTGAGCATTTCTCTAACAAAACACAGATCCAATACTGGTATACATCTGATATTCCCCAAGCTGTTTAGTCCAGTAAACAGAGTATCATCAAAACGTGAACGTGCGAGACGTTATGCAGCGGCCAAAGACGTCCATCTGCATGTGCATGACTGTAGCAGCGCTTCTAAAGGACATTCTAAAAGATGCAACATTTCAGAGAACGTTTCACTGTGCAAATGATCTAAAAGCCTACTGTAGGATAGTGAAGATAATTAAAGCAATGTCTCTAAAAATATCCAAAACAAACAAACAAAAAAATCCTAAATTTTTCCAGATTGGTTGTTGGATGACAAGTGAACTGCTTTGACCTGTGCTCGGGGTTAAACTCACAGCTGTTCTGTATGAGACTGTGCACATGTTCAGGACAAATTTGAGCTGTTGGCTTGACAGGGAACCAGATTTGAGTCCCGGGTCATGTCCCGATCCCACTCCCTCTCTCTCACCCCTGTTTTATATTCTACACTCAACCGTCCAATAAAAACAAAGGCAAAAAGCCCAAAAATAAATAAATAAATACTGGCCAATTATTACTCTCACATCATGTTTGTTTTATAAAGTTTACTTCTTTAAAATGGATTGTGTCACAGCAGAACTACATCCAAACAAAACCATGAAAATGTAGCGGATGAGTCAAAAACATTTGATTTACCGTCCATCTGTCCATGTCGGTAGAGAGTGTTTGTGTTTGAAAGAATGATTTTCGTGTAGGAATGCGAGTTTATGAGTCATAATTTATGAGAGGAACCTATTACAGGTTGATCATGGAGTCCAACAACCTACATAAAATTAAACAACATCACATCAAATACAAACTGTAGCTGCAAATACAGAGCATGAACTCAAGAGCGCTTCCTGTTAGACTGGCCAGAAGAATTACATGCTGAATAAAATGATACAATGAGACCTGAAAACACAAATCCAGCCAGTGCGTCTGTGTGTGTGTGTGTGTGTGTGTGTGTGTGTGTGTGTGTGTGTGTGTGTGTGTGTGTGTGTGTGTGTACACCATTCCAAGGACTGGGGTCAGTGCGTTCATTTTTAAAGAAATTAATATTTCTATTCAGCAAGGATGCATTAAATTGATCACAATATGAAGGAGCACAACATTTTCAACATTGATAATAATCAGAAATGTTTTTTGAGCATCAAATCATCATATTAGAATGATTTCTGAAGGATCATGAGACACTGAAGACTGGAGTAATGATGCTGAAAATTCAGCTTTGATCACAGGAATAAATTACATTTTACAATATATTCAAATAGAAAATGGTTATTTTAAATTGAAAAAATATTTTACAATTTTTACTGTATTTTTGATCAAATAAATGCTGCCATGGTGAGCATTAGAGACTACCATATAACCATATTATTCATTTGTCTATACTGTACATATATAACTATTTTTATAGATATTAGAACATTATCAAAGATAATTTATTTCTTTACCAAATTCTTCACCTCTTCATCCTGAAATATTTGCCATTATTTAAATATTAAAATAAAGTGAAACCAGAGCAGTTTGCACTTACAGTGCATATTAAACCTATTCTGTGAAAATATTTCTCCTACATCACAAATCTCAATCTAAAGTCCAATACAGATCTAAGGTGACTTTGTGACAGGCCTATAATCTTCTTCTTCTTAACACATTTTATCTGTAGTAATATTATTTTAAGTACTTTGTGTGCTGCTCCACATCTCTGCATCAGATCTCAATATATCACATTATGAGAAGAATCTCCCTTTTCAAGTGTGTTTATAATTCAGCTCATTTGACAGTCCATTTTTAGCATTAAGACCAAACAGTCCTCACAAAATGAGTTTTTCTGTTTTATTCCCAGTTCAGCACCAGAATATTGAGGCCATAGATATTGTTTAGCGTGGCTTTTTACTCTGTGGCTGTAAGAAATATGTATTTTTCCTGCCGTTTTGGCTGAAGCGCTGCTTGCACAGGCTCTGACTTGGTGGAAAATGTGCCACAAATCACAAAAAGGGCCGAAACCTTTAATTCCTGTAGCTTCTATATATCCCTAATAACTATAATCAGCATAAGGAATGTATTAATTATGATGAATTTTAATGAAGATGTAAGTCGTCTTTATAGTAATAGGTTCCTTTAGTTGTACGACAGTATAAAAGTAATGAGCAACTAACAGCTTCTAATTAATTTACGCAAACATTGCTCGGTTCATGTATCCGGATTAATTCATAAACACATTTCTGAATCATCTAATTTGACATAAACATCTGCCCCTGTAATGGATTTGCTGGCTTGTGTCATAAAGATACAGGCGAATCATCTCTCAGGATGCTTTATCTTTGCAATGCACAGACACAATTTCACACGTCACTCGACAAAATCCGAGTTCGTTTTTTTTCTTTCTTCACTTGTTACCATGGCAATAAAACCCTTCCCATGCTGCCCCATCATCAGAAGCACCTGTTGGCATCGCCATGGCAAATGTGATCCGCACTGACATGGACGTTGGCCCTGGATGTGAGGGGAGGTATGGGCGAGTGCAAAGGGTTACTGGGGCAGGGCTTTGTGAGGGTTTAGCTCTAACACAGAATGACGGTGTTCAGTGGATTAGAGCTCTCTAGAACACTAGCAGAGCTGATTACCTGGCCTGCCCGTCAGCCAAGATGTCGTAATACATGACTCCGCCCCCTAAGAAACCAAATCCACCCCATGCAAATGAGACATAAGAAACCTAAGCCCCTTTCACACAGCGCATTAACCCTGTAAAATTGCCGTAAAATTGCCAGAGTGCCTTCTGTGTGAATGCAAACACGACCTGGGATTGATTCTTGGACATTGCCGGTGTTGTGCCCAATTTTGACTCCCTGCCAAATTATTACGCCCCTCGTTGAAGTCGCTATACCTGACTGCCTAATCCTAACCCCTCCCCCACACCTAACCCTAAACCTACCAATACTAGGGGTGTAATAATTTGGCGGGGGTCAGAATTTGGCACAACACCGGTGTTGTCATGGCACTGGGTTGAAATATGGATGCTCTAGAAACTGTGGACGTGGCCAAATGTACTAAGCTGAGTAGCCTAACTTTTTCCTTAAAACCAGTCAGTGACGGATTTAGGCCTGGATGACATGGGCAACGGCAAACAAACAATCAAACAAACAAATGCGCGATCAGGTTTTTACCGCTCATTTGCACGTAACGTCAATGATATCATGTCACTCGGTGGGTAAATTAACCTGGTCGGGAGGGACTCGGAGTGTGCGCCCGGAAAAGAAAAGTATACGAGAAGAAGGGATGAGGTGATGTCTGTAGGGACAGTGGGACAAGTTCTAAATCAACGCTAAACTATGGTAAGGCAAAAGGTCTAAGCCACCGGAGGCCGATTTAAGTAACGTAAATAAATAAAAAGGAAGAGGGGAAAACATGCAAAAGATAAAGGCATGTATGCAGCTTACTCATATCGTAATAATAGTAGGCAAATAATAAAATATGGCCTATCACTTATGTTATGTTGCTTGCTATGCTATTGGCCAACAATATTCATTTTTCTGTCCAACTAGCTTACATAACCAGACAGTAAAATGTGATTTTTAAACAAACGTAATAGCCTACTTTAATATTTTACTGTAAAGTTGTGCAATTTTGTAGGATTGATGGTATTTTGTGTTATTTATTTGCCTCAATTTGTAATAAATTAAGTATATACATTTATATAAAATAGCAAAATTTTATGTAAAATCCACTTTCATAAAGATCTACATTTCTAAATTTCATTCATAGTGATAGACATGAAAAATGTGCCTGGGTCAATTGGAGGATTACTGCCATCTACTGGAAAACAAACACTTAATTAAATTAAAATTAAAATAACATGCATTTTTAACTACAGCCACTAGATGGCTAGAGAATTAATCAATGGTTCACATTATAAAATCATTATTATGACTATAAAAATAACTCTATATCAAATTTTAGCATTTTTTGTACTATCATTTGTACTATTGTGGGTATTTGAAGATAATTTTGAAAAATACAATTAATTACAAGGCTGTAGAGAACCGTGCACTATTACAGACTTATATACTGAGGTTTTAATTACATTATTTTAATATAGTCAGTGTTATTAGAATTAAAGTGGGCCGGAATGAAAGACAATGTGCTAGTTTATGATGGAATCAGAAAAAAAATGCACAAACGTGGCTTCTCGAGGGAATAATCGCAGATTAGAATCAAACTTGCGGAGACATTACACATCACATCCTGATATCACGTGTCTTTACGAGATCTACGGGAATTGTGTGAACGCATACACAGATTCCGGAAAATCATTGGCAGTGTGAATGAACTAAAATCAAACAATCCCAGGACAAACCCTGGGTCATTATTATCCATGTATTTTCCTGGAAAGGGGCTCTAGAGTCAGACTAACTAAAGATCTAAAAATCTAATTGTGATTTTTCAGGTTAAAAAAACAAACAAAAAAAAAAACTCCAGGTTTGCAGTGCTTGTTTGTAGGGCTGCACAATTTGGCCCAAAATGTTGTGATTATGTATCAATATGACTATAATAATAGCAATAATAATTATAAATATTATTACTGAATAAAAATATTAAACAAAACAAGAAATATTACTATTGTAATATTTTGCTCAAAAAATGTAAGAAAAAATATTTTACTTAAGTACTGTAATATTTAAATTTGTGTCTGTCATAATCTCTTCATTTTTGTTGAAATTTAATTTTCGTAAATTACAATATCAATAATACTAATAATTATTATTATTGGTTGGTTGGTGTTTTAATGCCATGAAAGCTTCTTTGCCAATTTTTATGGTGAGTAATTACACAAAATACAATAAAAGAGCAAATTAAAATAAAAATATATAAGGTTTTATACAATTTACTAACATAACCAAATATTACTATTGTACCATTTTACTGTAAAATAAAAAAAAAATTGTATTACAATAATAATAATAATAATAATAATAATACATAAAAAAATAATTTTATTTTACAGAACAGCTGTAAAAAAATACAATACTAATATTTATGGCTGTCTTCATTTCTATACATTAAACCACAGGAAACCACAATTTAATTGTGTGATTTTATATAGATATGACAATAATAATAAAGATAATATTTTACTATTATTATAACTAAATAAAATTAAACAAAATAAGAAATATTACTACTGTACTTTTTCACTGTAAAAACAGTATAACAGTAATAATTTTATTTTGCAGAACAACTTTATGAGTTTAAAAATTTTACTTTTACCTTCACATTTTCACCTTCTCTTTCAAAATCAGGAACAGTTTGAACCTCTAAACTGGTACTAACCACACACACACACACACACACACACACACACACACACACACACACACACACACACACACACACACACAAACACACACACACACAAAGTGGAAATATTGAGCTTTACAGCTTGCAGGTGGAAGTGTCAGAATTTCTCAATAAGCTTTTGAGGATACAGACTTGATCCCTAAAGACACAAAAGAGCAGAGGAGGATTGTGGGAGTTTTCAGGGTGCTTTAAGTGGTGTGGAAGTAAGAAAAGGCACCATGCCAGTTTCTGCCAGTCTGTCACTGGGAACCCCGGGGTCGTGTCTCCATGTGGTAAACTATAAAAAGAGAAACACATCAAAATTACTTGGCAGCCAGTTTGTTTGTGTAAACCCTGCAAAAAGCTTAAACCAATCTAAGGCAGTTTTCTGGACTTCAGGCTATTGAAACCAGTTGGATTTGTGATTGTTTGGTCAGTTGTTAGCTGAACACCTATGCTGGGAGACAGGTCAGACTAGCAGACCACATAAGGCTGATTTAAGTTGGTCTTTTCTGCCTGTCTGTGAGTGTTGCATAGTTCACTTTCTCATGGTACAATCATCTGAGCTCAATGCACCATTGTTTTTGCTGAACTGTAACCATACACAGAAGAGAAACTCACAGACTTTTCCGAAAAAAGACCCTCCAGCCATGACAGTCCTCAAGGCTCAAGTAGCAGGAAACTTTCCCAACAAAACATCACTCTCTGGGCGAAGGATGCTGGCAGGTTTGCCTGGCTCCAGTTTTACCCTGGAAGTCCGCTTGCCGTTGGAGTCCGTTATGGGAAAAAGGACACACCATCTGAGCTTTGGAGAGAAACGCGCCAGATCCCCTTTTCTTCCAGAGATTTGACACAATGCAGAATTAATTTTACTGTTCGAACTGGCTCGACAAAACTCAGTTCGAGAGCGTCTACCACCATCATCACGTCCAGAACACAACAATAAATTTATTACAAGCAACCATAAAGTTCTTTTTATGAGGTGCCCTTTACATAAAGTTCTTTTCAGTTCTGTTTTTACCAAGAATGGCCACCATTACAATAGAACTTTTTTTGCTTTCTTCCGTGTGAAGCATCAACATAACTGATGCCAAAAAGGCACTGCTTCCAGTATGTGTAGTCCAAAACTGCACTGCAACATTTTTTAAATCTGGATGCAAACTAGAAATGAGCTTTAGAGAAGGCGAGATGATCAATTAAAATTCTGAGAACATTCTCAGAACTTTGGCTAACGTTCTGGCAAGGTTATGAACAAGCGTATTTTTTTTGACTGTAGCCTACTAAAGCATAAAAATATGTTTGCAGATGTTTAGGAAACATGGTAAGTACTCGTTTCTCTATGTAAAACAGCCAGTTAGTCTTACTTTGAAATGTGCGTTCCGTGTCGGAATGTCCGTTGTTGTGGTCAGTGTGGTCCCGCCCACTGCCAGTTTACTCTGGGTTGCCAGCTGGCAGAAAACACTGCGTATTGCAGCCATGGAATCCAGCAAACAAACTGGGTCAGAGATCGCAGATTCTACCTGTTTTAAAAAGCCTCAGCATCCATCTAAAAAGCTCAATGACCAGAGGAATATTAAAATGCAGATAATTATATCCTATTTCACTGATATTTATTTCATTAAGTGCACAAACAGAATGCTTGAAATATAAAATGATTGCCTATGTATTGCATAATAAAACAAACTGGAAACAGATATTGGAAGCAAAAACCATACCTAATATAATATAAGCAAAGCAGGAGGCTAATCGGGTAGATGTACGCTATTCTATAAGCTAACTAAAAAACATTAAGACAGAGAAATGCTTGATTTCATAAACTAGCTTCAGTTATATACTAGTATATGTTTTTGCAGGAATTACAATCAGGTGATAAAAATACATCCCATTTAAAGTCTGCTGAACCAATGGGATCACTCTGGGTCCTAAAGGAGACCCGATTCCTGGGGGGACTCGATTTTTCACCACAGGCCCAAGTGGAAACATAACTGGAACCGTTTCTTACCGTTCGGCCTGCCTGTGGAAAAGCGGCTAATATTACATACTGCAACTTAATGGAAACGTTAGTAAAACGTTTTTAGAACATGTTAGCTAGGTAATAGCTTAAGGGCACGTTTACACGATAACAATGTACTACAAACGGAAAAGTTTGCATTTTTTGCAAACAGACAACTAATGTTGTCAAAACAATCCCCGTTCACATGGATCTGCGAACATGGCTAGAAACACTGTATTATTCATGTCAGTAGTTGGATAAGTCAATTTGTAAAGAAAAACTACGCTCTTGTAGACTGAACACGAAATACGAATGCGCATAACATTTTAACATTTTCACAAATCTGCCTTTTTGTAGCTCGCACGGAGACAATAACGGTATCGTTTTCAAAAACTTGCACTTTGCGTTTTCAGGCCAAAATGAACGGCCAAAACGTTTTTAGTTTTTCATTAAAATAGTGTCGTGTAAATAGGCCCTAAAATTTGGATTTGTTTTTTAACCTCACGCGACTTCAGAAAAACAATACAAACAAAAAAACAATAAGTCTTACCTACCCAAATTTTGGAATGGTATGGTGTACAGCTACACATTTTTGATGTTTTTTGTGACGCTGCACAGTTAGATTTCTATTGTAGGTGCAATAAAATAAACACTGCAAAACACCTATACATTACTGAAATACACCTAAAAATCCTAGAGGAACAAATGACCATTATGTTTTAAAAGACCATTTGCTTTCATTAACGATAGACAAAACACCTCTTGACAGTTTATTTTGACAGAAGCGGATTCACAGGAGGATCAGAGGAGGCTGCGGTATGATTTACTGGCTCATACAGTGTGGAGCCGCAGGGGTCGCGTCAGTTTGTTCCATAACAACGCGAGTCCGACTATCCCTCAGGATGCATTAGACTGATTAGCCAGACGTTTGATAAACTGGGACACGATCGCAAGATAACTCAATACGCGCTGCTTATTCCATGCTGGATCACTTTACATGAAACAAAAAGGTCAACACGCCTCCTCTAGATTATGCAGCCTCGCCTGTCCACACGGCAACGACCTTTACAGCCAGGTCTTATTTTCATGAATACAATAATTAGTTTCTGAGAATGCGTTGCGAAGACAAGGGCAAAGTTTGCCAGACAACACGTGACCGCCACAGACCGGAAGACATTATTAGGAGAAACAATATATTCAGATCATAGACAGAAAGAGAGACTCTTAATTAGCCATAAGAAGAATTGCATTAACATGAATGATTTTAATGATTACTTACTTTATTTGGTGTTTTATTTTGTTTATTTGATAGTATTATTTGTTTTACTTTATTTAATTTATTCTGTTCCATTTGTAATTACTGTACTTGTTTGCTGCATTTGGACTATTACTCGTTTTAATAAATTTATGATTACCTTTAATGATCTGATGATTACGTTATGTTATTTTGCATTTTTGTTGTTATTTTGCATTTCGCTTTATTTTAGTTTTTTTTTTTTCCATTGACACCATTGTTAACTTTTTAAAATGTATTTAACTTTATTTCACCTTTTCGGTTCTATTTCTCATGCAAAAATTATTAATTTTTAACATATTATTTAATATTACTGTTCTTGTTTGCTGCTTTTGGACTATTGCTTATCTTTTAATATATTTATGATTACTTTTAATGATTTAATGATTACTTTCTAATCTAAAGTATTAGGTTATTTTATTTTGTATTATTATTATTTTTTGCTAATATTACTTGTTTACTGCATTATTTAGCATTTTAATTTATTTTCTCATTTTAGTTTACTATATTTACACCATTTATTTCACTTTTTAAAATTTATTTAACTTTATTTAAATTTTTCTGTTCCATTTTGTCATGTTAAAATGGCTTATTTTTTATATATAGCTGCATTTTTTATGCATATTTTACTTTGCATTTTACATTTTATTTGAATTTTAACTTTCTAATTTTACACTTCTTATTGCATTTTAATTTATTTTATTCTTTTTCATTTCTCGTTTCTCGTTTCTTTTTCAATACATTTACTTTTTAATATTACCGTACTTGTTTGCTGCTTTTGGACTATTGTTTATCTTATAATATATTTATGATTACTTTTAATGATTTAATGATTACTTTCTTAATGTATTAGGTTATTTTATTTATTTATTTTTGCTAAAATTACTTGTTTACTGCATTATTACTGTTATTATTTAGCATTTTAATTAATTTTCTTTTTAAAATTTATTTCTAATTTAAACTTATTGCATTTTAATTCATTTTATTATTTTTCATTTCTCATTTCTTTTTCAATACATTTACTGTACTTGTTTGTTGCATTTGGACTTTTGCTTAATCCGTTTAGTTTTATTGTGCACCATTTCTCATTGTAAACGGCTAAGCTGCAGGCTTTAGCGATACAAATGATATTTTTTGTCATGATAATAAAGCAACTGCAACTGAAACTGAGTTTACAGAAAGAAAGAAGAATGGGGCAAAGAAAGAAAATGAGAGAGAGGCAGACTGGATAAATAGCGCGTCTCTCGTCCACATTGTGTTTCAGTCTGTGTCTGAGGGTGTGTCCTTTTCTGAGTTCATTTGAGGACTCAAGCGGTTTTACTGCATGTGTGCAACACCAGTTGAACCCTTATTCTAAACCATGTTCAGCGCATTCACTCCCTTACACACATTAATGTGCTTTAACAACCGATAAAAACCTCTGGAAAAAAGAGCCGTCATTCCAGCTGAAATAACAGTGAGCTGTAAGCCACAACGTCTTTGCCCAATCAGATCGGGATCTAAACACGCATGCAGTCACACTAACATTCACTCACAAACTTACACAGTAAACTGATATTGGGTAAATAGATTTGTATAAAAGCTTCTATTCTTTATTTATTTGTTTCTCCTTCTTTCTCATAGACACACACTTACATAGGTAAAACAAAGCTTGTGAGACACAAGTGAAACACATTGTCCCGTGTGAGCGTCTCTCAGCCTGCTGTGCTTTCCTAACAGTGTGAGAGTGAGAACGATTCACATCTTGACTGAGTTAAACATCACATTCACTTCTGTATAGGCACAAACTCAGTCAGGCAGGTCTGAAAGTTTAAAATCATTTTGAACAGCTTGAAGTTTGAAGATAAAAAAAAATGTTACTAGCATGTTTTAACACGTTGCTAGCATGATTTAACACATTGCTAACACATTTTAACATTTTGCTAACATGAATTAGCAGGTTATTAGAGTGATCAGCATGTTGCTGGCATGATTTAACAGTTTGCTAGTATTATTTAACACATTGCTTGCATGTTTTAACACGTTGATAACGTGAATTAGCATGTTATTATAATGTTTTAACATTTTGATAACATGTTTTAACATGTTCATAACATTAACATGTTGCTATCATTATTTAACAGCTTGCTAGTATTATTTAAAACATTGCTTGCATGTTTTAACATGTTGATAGCGTGGATTAACATGTTGCTAGAATGTTTTAACATTTTGATAGCATGTTTTAACACATTCATAGCATTAACATGATTTAACAGCTTGCTAGCATGATTTAACACATTGTTTGCATGTTTTAGCACGTTTATAGTGTGCATTAACATGTTGCTAACATGATTTAACACATTGCTAGCATGAATTAGCATTTTACTAACATGTTTTACATGTTTTAACACATTGTTAACATGTTGCTAGCATTATCACATTGTTAGCATTATTTAAAACTGCTACAATAAGTTAGCATGTTGTTAACAGGTTTTAGCACGTTGCTAAAATTAATTAGCATGTTTTAACACTTTGTTAACATGGATTAGCATGTCGCTAGCATGTTTTAAGACTTTGCTAAAATGGATTACCATGTTAGGATCTTTTCACATTTCTAACACGAATTAACATGTTTTAACACACTGCTAACATGAAGTAACATGTTTCTAACATTATTACATTGCTAGCATGATTTAACACTGCTACAATAAGTTAGCATTTGTTGTTAACAGGTTTTAGAACATTTGCTAAAATTAATTAACATGTTTTAACACATTGCTAACATGAATTAACTTTTTGCTAGCATTAATGATCATGTTGCTTGGATCTTTTAACATTGCTAACATGATTTAACATGCTGTTAACAAGTTAACACATTGCTAACATGATTTTGCACTTTGCTAACACGATTTAACATGTATTGCCATTTTTTCACACGTTGCTAACATGAATTAACATGTTTTGCCATTTTTTCACACATTGTTAACATGAATTAACATGTTTTGACATTTTTAACTCATTGTTAACATGAATTAACATGTTGATTTAACAGCTTGCTAGCATGATTTAACACATTGTTTGCATGTTTTAGCATGTTTATAGCGTGAATTAGCATGTTTGCTAACATGATTTAACACATTGTTAGCATGAATTGGCATGTTGCTAACATGTTTTGCCATGTTTTAACACATTGTTAACATGTTGGTAGCATTATCACATTGTTAGCATGATTTAAAACTGCTACAATAAGTAAGCATGTTGTTAACAGGTTTTAGCACATTGCTAGCATGAATTAGCATGTTTTAACACTTTGTTACCATGAATTAACATGTCGCTAGCATGTTTTAACATCTGTCAAGCCAACATAATTACAATTTAAAAGAACTGTTACTCTAGTCTTCAGTGTCACATGATCCTTCAGAAATCATTCTAATATGATGATTTCAGGAATAAATGATCTGTGCAAATATAAAAGTATAATAATCTAGATAAACCACCAGACTGTTCCGTCTCACAATGAAACTCATCATCGCACACTCTGTGTTTCTTTCCTTCCCTCGTGCCATCAAGGGGTTCTTTCCGTTTCCATGTGTCAGACCAGCAGCCCTTGAGCGTCTGAGTCGGAGCTGGAGAGGGTTACAAACAGAGCAGCTTCTATTTAATGAAGCGCACATACTAAACAAATCAACATTTCTTTCAGGAGACTCATCATCACCTCTGCATCATATAATCAAAACAGACCTTTTCTCTTTTTCATCTCACTTAAAAACAACACACACACACTCTCCCATGAGCTGAAACGTGAGAATCCTTTGGTTTGTTTGGATGATCTTGGTTAAGCTTTATAAAATGGAGAGTGAAAAGCCCTAAGCGACACAAAATGAAATCAGTTTGTGAATGAGAACCAGACTGCAGAAAACTCAACTGACACTGAGGAAAAACTCTATCCGCTCTATCCATCTGTACATGTGTGTCTGGACGAAGTTACAAAATATGCATGTAATAGTGACTTCAAAATAGCCTGCAGGTGTGTTTTTATGCATGTGTATTCAGGTCATTCTGAGGGAATTTGCTTTATATGTTTCCAGGATACTAAGTTATATCAAAGACTATAGAATAACACAAGACGTGTCACTCGTATTGTTTTGAAGGGGAGAACGTGTAACGCGCAATATGGCGGAATAAGTCCCGCCTTCAAAATAATAGCCAATCGCCGACTGGTAAAGTCATCATGTCACAGCAGCGGCCGTTAGAAGCTCCGGTTCCTATAGAAACAGTCAGACACGCACCTCCGAAATGAGGCACAAGAGACGCACATTTAGGTCTGCGCATGCGCATTAGCTTGATCCAGCCTAAAAAATACAGGTTTTTTTGTCATGATTCGAGTGTTTGGAAAAAAAAATTATGAGACAGTTGTTGTCAGAATTCATTGGTGATTTCAAATATGAAATTTAATAGAAAGCTTGGCAAACAGCTTTGGAGAATTTGATGTTTCCCCATTCAAAGAGATAGGAGCTGCATGGATGCCCAGGATCCCCAAGAGGCGTTTCAAAGATGGCCGCCGAGTGAAATGACTTGTCTTAAAGGGACTTTGGTTTATATTAAAGGGTTAGTTCATCCAAAAATGAAAATAATGTCATTTATTACTCACCCTCATGTCGTTCTACACCCGTAAAACCTTCGTTAATCTACAGAACACAAATTAAGATGTTTTTGATGAAATCCGATGGCTCAGTGAGGCCTCCATTGAGAGCAATGCCATTGTAAATCTCAAGATCCATAAAGGTACTAAAAACATATTTAAACAGTTCATGTGTTTTTTTTTTTTTTTGTGGGCCAAAAAAACGAAATAACGACTTTTCAACAATATATAGTTATGGCCGATTTCAAAACACTGCTTCAGAGATTTACGAATCGAATCAGTGGTTCGGCAAAACTGCTGCCTTTATTCGTGAATTTATGATTCAGAATGCATTCCTGTCCCAATGTAAGTGAGCAACATTTGTAGATGACTCAGAAAGCACAGATGCTGAATTTATCTCCTGGAAAAGTTCACGCAAATCTCAACAGAGAGAAAAACCTTCATTGACTTTTACTAAATAACAAGTGAATGAATCTGAGAATCTGAAAGAAAGAAAGAAAGAAAGAAAGAAAGAAAGAAAGAAAGAAAGAAAGAAAGAAAGAAAGAAAGAAAGAAAGAAAGAAAGAAAGAAAGAAAGAAAGAAAGAAAGAAAGAAAGAAAGAAAGAAAGAAAGAAAGAAAGAAAGAAAGAAAGAAAAGAAAAGAAAACATGAAAAGAAAGAAATTACGGAAGGAACGGAGTAAAGAAGTACACTAAAAACTGTAAAAATACAGTAAAAACAGCAATATTCTGAAATATTATTACAATTTGAAATAACCATATTCTATTTTAATACATTTAAAAATATAATTTAAAACAGTTCATGTGAGTTCGGTGGTTCTACCTTAATATTATAAAGCAACGAGAATATTTTTGTGCGCCAAAACAAACAAAATAACGACTTTTCAACAATATCTAGAGATGGCCAATTTCAAAACACTGCTTCAGAGCTTTACAAATCAAATCAGTGATTCGGATCTCCTATCAAATGGCTAAACTGCTGAAACCACATGACTTTGGCGCTCCAAATTACTGATTCGATTCGCAAAGCTCCGAAGCAGTGTTTTGAAATCAGCCATCACTAGATATTGTTGAAAAGTCGTTTTTTTTTGTTTTTTTTTTGCCACACAAAAAAGTATTCTTATCGCTTCATAACATTAATATTGAACCACTGTACTCACATGAACTGTTTTAGTAGCTTTCTGGGCATCGAAAGTGTTAATTACCTTGCTGGCAATGCAGGCCTTACTGAGCAATGGGATTTCAACAAAAATATCTTAATTTGTGTTCTGAAGATGAACGAAGGTCTTACAGGTGTGGAACGGCATGAGGGTGAGTAATTAATGACAGAATTTTCATTTTTGGGTGAACTAACCCTTTAATTGCTAAACTTAACTTTAATGTGTACAGTATAATGCATCATATTTTTCAAATATATTTATTAAAAAAATTGTCAAAGGTTAGAATTTTTAAGATTTTTTATGTTTTTGAAAGAAGTCTCTTCTGCTCACCAAGGCTGCATTTATTTGATCGAAAATACAGTAAAAAAATAGTAAAATATTATAATAATTTTTGTAGTATTTTAATATATTGTAAAATGTAATTTATTCCTGTGATCAAAGCTGAATTTCCAGCATTATTACTCCAGTCTTCATTGTCACATGATCCTTCAGAAATTATTCTAATATGCTGACCAAAAAACATTATTATTGAAAACAGTTGTGCTGCTTAATTGAAATGTAACAGGATTGGAACAAAACATTCCTGTTCTGTTTGTGTCCTTCCATCGCTGTACATTAACACATGTGCAGCCTTTATTCGTGAATTTATGATTCAGAATGCATTCCTGTCCCAATGTAAGTGAGCAACATTTGTAGATGACTCAGAAAGCACACATGCTGAATTTATCTCCTGGAAATGTTCAAGCAAATCTCAACAGAGACATAAAGTGAGAAACAGCTCCATTGACTTTTACTAAATAACAAGTGAATGAATTTGAGAAAGAAAGAAAGAAAGAAAGAAAGAAAGAAAGAAAGAAAGAAAGAAAGAAAGAAAGAAAGAAAGAAAGAAAGAAAGAAAGAAAGAAAGAAAGAAAGAAAGAAAGAAAGAAAGAAAGAAAGAAAGAAAGAAAGAAAGAAAGAAAGAAAGAAAGTTGTAATGTAAACGTAAAAAAGAAAGAAATTACGTAAGGGAGTAAAGAAGTACACTAATGTTATGAGATATTTTAATGTCTTTCTTCTGTTTTAAGTCTAAAATACAGTAAAAACAGTAATATTCTGAAATATTATTACGGTTTGAAATATTCTATTTTAATACATTTTAAAATGTAATTTATTCCTGTGATCAAAGCTGAATTTACAGCATCATTACTCCAGTCTTCAGTGTCACATGATCCTTCAGAAATCATTCTAATATGATGATTTGATCATTTCTGACTATTATCAATGTTGAAAACAGCTGTGATGATTCATATTTTTGTGGAAATCATTTTGTTTTTAGGATTATATGATGAATAGAAATTTAATAATTTGTGTTCAGAAGATGAACGAAGGTCTTACAGGTTTGGAACGGCATGAGGGTGAGTAATAAATGACAGAAAATTCATTTTTGGGTGAACTAACCCTTTAAAAATGTAATGCATCCTTGTTGAATAAAAGTATTAATTCCTTTCAAAAAGACCCCAAACTTTTCAACTATTGTAACTGTAATGTACAGTTATGTAATGTGAGGAAGAACTGTATTGTGGGAGAAAGGAAGGACAAATCTGCTATGCAGGAAAGAAAGCACACCTGTAAAATGTGTTGTCCAGTACAGTGTTGTGATGCTGTTGTTCAGTTGTCAGCGTGACACACAGGTGAGATGATGTGTTAGATTAATATGAACTCCTTCATCACCTCCTGCTGCTCCTGCTCCTCTCAAACACTGCACATCTGCTCCTGCTGCGAGTGATCATGGACAAACCGCTGATACAGAACACCTGTGAGCCATGGAAAAACACAGAGAATCAGAAATGAGCTGTCATGCAATTAGCCCTGAACGTCTACACACACACACACACACACACACACACACATTTGTGGTTGTCATTCCACATCTCTCTCAGAACACTAAGTTCTAACTCTGACTTTAATACAGATCATCATTACCAACATGGAACATTCTTTAGTCATCATCTCTTTATCATCTCACCCATTATTGTGAGTGACAATGAACATAAAATAATAATAAAAAAAAATATTATAAATGCAGAATAACTTTCTGGACTCCACTAACTGAAATAAACGTGCAACACGATGAAGTCACGTGACAACACACACGACCCTGCTGACAGAAAGTCACCTAAAACTAACTGGTTTAACCTGGTCTCAGCCTGACCAAGCAGTTTTCAGCTGGTTTTAACTGGTTGGTCAGCCCGAGCATCCAAAGATGTGGCCAAAACCTTCTAACACAGTATTAGCCTGCTAAACCAGCTATAACTAGGCTGGAAAACCAGCCAACCAGAGTAGGGTTGCAAACTGTCCCATATTGTTGGATTAGCCGGGAAGTCCCATATATTGGGCCTAATTGATTTGTCCCGTACGTGACCTCCCTTGTCCCGTTTATTGACCACTACACTGATCAAACGGTCACTTACTAACATATATTTCAGGAGAAGTGGATGAATTGTCCTGTTGTAAATCCGACAGATACGATTCTCTGAATTGCGGCGCAAATTAAAATGGCGGCACCCATCGCGCGTTGTAGATCAGCTAACATGATCATTATAAAGCTTTTTAAAACGACAAAACACATTCACTTACACGTAATTGAGAATCGAAATATCAGGTTTGTTGATGACATAGCTAGCAAGTTTGTGAATATGTTGAATAAAAAAGGAAAAAAGGAATGAAAACGCTATATCTGTCATACATGGCTTCGGTGTGTCACATGACAAGCATGACGCATCGCTATGGAAATGATAAGGTGAAACGTCCTAAAATAAGATCGCCTTAAACTCATGCTAGGGGGTCAGCTAGAATATTTACATGTGAAAATGTTAACATTTTAGCATTCTTCTTCGTGTATATTTTTGTCTTTCTTCAAAATCGCCCCCCTTAGTAGTTACTGTTGTTTTGTCTGACAAGCCATGGCGCTGTCACGCCTCACACAGTGAAAAATACATCGCAGAGCAAAGAGGACACTGACAACACGTCGACAAACAAGACAGAGCAGGTTACTTATGATATTAAACAAAGTCCCAGCTTTCTAATTGTGTAATTCTTTAAGAAATTCGAACCATAAAAACCGTTTTGTGGCTCTTTAAAGTCTCGTGACAGATTGTTGTAGCGCCTCAGCTCAAGAGGCTTGTAAATCGATCATCTCTTACTAGTTCATTTATAGCATCAAATAAACATGAATGAACATCAGAAGGAATGTTGTTTCAAACACGGAAAGATGTCAATACACACCACTTTTCAAGTTCAAGTCCACTGAGGTTAATCTTCTAACTCCTGACTGCTTTGTCGGGCAAAATGGTGGATTCGGCGTTATGATTGGTTAGATCGCCTGTCAATCAAACTCCCGCGAAGGGTCAGACGCAATGATGCGTTTACGTCTGAGAATCTTTACATCTTTTATACTCATACTTAACTGCAGACACTGAAATTACATACATTGTGTGGTACAAATATTTTAAGCGTGTGCCTTATTCTGTCCCTTATTTTCCTTTCCTGAAGTTATTTTCCAGCCCTAGTTTTAGGTGACTTTTTTTCCACCAGAACACACACACACACACACACACACACACACACACACACACACATATATACATATATACACATATAATATATATATATATATATATTTTATAAATATAAATATATATATATATATATTATATATATATATATACAGTAAAACAAAAAATTATTGTTATTATTAACCAAAAAATTATTATACTATATTTTTACTAGTGGGTGCATGACGCTATAGTTCATTTATGTAAGTGAGGATAGCAAAATAAACTGTGACATTATACCCAAGAATTCTTCACTCAGTGGACTACCAGTAAAATTGATAAAAATTTGGGATCAAAAATTATTCAGACACCTGACCATGTTTTGCATGTTTTTCAGTTCTCTGAAATCTTGACATATTTTATTTCCATTTTTTTAAACTATAGTGAATAAACTGTATTAATGAATTAAATGTTCAAGGTGTCTGAATACATTTTGGTTCGACTGTATAGCCTACATATATATATATATATATATATTGCAATACTAATTCACATATTATTTTAAAAATACATTATTACTTCAGCTCTGTCTAATTTTGAGATCTTTGTACAGGCCTTGATTGATCTGTGAACTACCATATGGTTACAACTTAAATATTTTTGATGATATCATAATATGATCAGACAAGTGTAGCGCCTCTCTAGCGTGCTGGACTATAATGAGAGGTGGCTATCCTGAGTTCTTTAAATATCTATCAAATAAGTGTTTCACTAATAAACTTATAAATGTTTAACTTGTATGGGTGAGTGTAATTTAAAACATATTAAATTAAATACTTTTCCCCTTTAAATCATTATTTAAGCATTAATATTTACCTAATATAAGCACTAATATTTTAATATTTTAACAGGTAATGAACTGTCTTGGAATTATTTTTATCCTATAAACACTTTTACATTTAAAACAATTGTTACTCTTTTTCTTAATTAACGTAAAATATCAAAAGAGTCAGTAACCACAATAGTTTTATATAAAAAATATACCAGATTTACTTAGAAAAGGAAGGTCAGAAATTAAATATGTCTGTCAAACTCACTTTTCAGATCACAAATGCATTCAAATTCACATTTAACACAAAAGGGCCCAAGAAAATAAAATAGCCGGCAAAACCCTATCTTAATGTGAAATACCCTTCAAATGTTCAAATGACGCAGGCCTGAATGTAGCTCGGGTACGTTGTAGCCTTAAACCAAATGGCTGCTTCACCACACAGGCCAAACAAAAAATGGTACCTTTACTCAATGTAACCTCACGCGCACAAGATCAAAGGCGTCAGCAGCAGAAGTCGGGACGAGAGGATTTGCGCCGAAAAGAAGACGGTTGAAGAGAAGATTCCCATGGTTGACGATCTCCAGCAAAGTCCACCGCTCGATAACGCTATCCGGCTCCGTCAGGGTCTTTGATCATCGTCGGTCTCACGTTTCCACACAGGCTTAACTAATCGAGGTCGCTGGCCGCTAGCTTGTTAGCCAAGTCAATGCAAAACACTAGTCACTAAATCAGCAGCTAACTTAAACTTATATCTGTCTAACTGTTATGAGTTTACCACTCACACAGACAGAATTATCACCATTAAAGTTTTGTATAAGAGTCCTTGTTGAACACTTTTCTTATCTGGTGCATTACATTAACAGCAACCGTATTTTTCTCTTCGCGAACCACCAGCGTTCGTCTCTCACTTCCTTGTACTTTGACCCCGACTGTGATTGGCTCATACACAAAACTTTCAGAAATAAAATAATTCACAAAACATTTGTGTAACTCTTTCTTCCTATTCTTACAGGCATCTTTAAAGCATTTTCACATATATTATTACCCAACAAATATTTAACATTTTAAATGCTATATACAGTAAACCATGAACATTACTCAAAAGACATTGAGCAAAATCATAACTTCTTTGCTGGTCAATGAATTATAACCCTTTTTTAACCTTAAATTCTATTTATTAAACTATGAAATTATTTATTCAAACTTGTATATCTTATACTAAAGAATATATTTCAACCGGGTTACACCCTCCCCCTTTTAAATGTCTGTGTGTCCTCATCAGACATTAATAAACTAACAAAGGAGTACTAAGGGCATAATAACTAATGTATATAGTGTTTTCCTATTTTAATGACTATGCCTCTGTGTACTATGGTCAAAGGCTCATCTCTCGATCTACCAGGCTCATCATAGGTAAGTCTAGTAGTTGGCTTGACAGTTCTCTTAGGTCTAGACTCAGAGTTGGGCTGTCTTCTATCCTCCTGGACCTCAGATACTTCCTCTTCGGACTCCGATCCAGCTTCACTAGTCTCTTCAGGAGCTACTTCTGGATCACACTCCTCATCCTCGGGTTCCAGTTCAGAGTTGTGATCAACCTCTTCTGGGTCTGAATCATTTTCATGAACATATTCAGCTTTAGGGTCATTTTCATGTTCTGTTTCAGGGTCATCTTCCAAATCAATTACTGGCCTGGCAGTATTTAACACCCTTGGGACAGGCTCTCTCCGAGTGACACAGTGAGGGACATAATACTCCATATCAGAGGACGAATCAGAAAACTCCTGCAACTCTCGAGTCTCTGATCTTGAGTCCCTTTGACTTCTCTTACGAGTGTCTGCTCTGGTCTTGAGTTTCACAGGTGGATCAGCATCCTGGTCAGCGCGTGGCGTTCTCACCAGCTGTCCAATCGGAAGAAGGTGGTCCCTGTGTATAGTCTTTGTCCCTAGCCTTCCATCCTCCCGTTTGATCTTGAACACAGGTAGGTTTGGCATCTTCCCAATGACAACATACGGATCAGGGCTCCACTTGCTTTCCAGTTTGTGCTTGCCTCTCAGGCCTAGATTCCGGAGCAGTACTCTATCACCGATCTCTATGGACTGAAAGGTAACTCGACGATCATACAACCTTTTGTTTCTCTGATGCCGTTTGTCTGCAGCATCAGAGGCTAACTTGTAGGCTTGCTTCAAGTCTTCCTTCAGCTTTGTGACATATCGGGTGTGAGATGCCTCTTCTATGCCATCTGGTGACGTTCCAAAGCACAAGTCAACAGGAAGTCTCGCCTCTCTGCCAAACATCAGATGGTAAGGAGAGTACCCCGTGACATCACACTTGGTGCTGTTGTACGCGTGGACCAAGTGAGGCACATGTTGACTCCACGTACGCTTCTTTTCCCGGCCTAAGGTACTTAGCATAGAGAGCAGGGTTCGGTTGAACCTTTCTGGCTGCGGGTCTCCTTGCGGATGATACGGCGTTGTCCGCGACTTGCGTATCCCCATCAAGGTCAACAGTTCTCGGATCAAGCGGCTCTCAAAATCTCTTCCTTGATCCGAATGGATCCTTGAAGGCAGTCCATAATGTATGAAATATTTCTCAACGAGAACCTTTGCCACAACATGGGCCTTCTGGCTTTTAGTTGGGAAAGCCTGAGCATATCTCGTGAAATGATCTGTGACCACTAGCACGTTACTTATGCCTTTGGAGTCAGGCTCCATGGACAGAAAGTCCATGCATACTAAATCCATAGGCCCATGGCTTACAATCTGGTGCAACGGAGCAGCTCTCTGTATAGGAGTCTTGTGAGTGACACACTCACCACAGTTCTTGATGTACTCTTCCACCTGAATCGACATCCTAGGCCAAAAAATCTACTTCTGAGCAGGTCAACAGTTCTTTCCTGTCCAAGATGCCCCAGGTCATCATGCATTGCCTTCATAACCATCTCCCGGAACTCTCTCGGCAGGAGGAGTTGACTGATCACCTCTCCTGATGGTCTCTTGCTATACCGGTACAGTAACCCATCTTTCATTGCCAGCTTCCCAGCTTCCCTTTTCAATCTGGACAACTCAGGACTCATAGTCCCTTCCTCTTGCCAGCGCCCATGCTTGATGGCTTGGATGGCCGGTCCAATGGCCTCATCCTCTTCCTGAGCCTTCCTGAGACTCAGTTTGGACATGAGTTCCAGAGACTTTAACTCCATGTGTGTGGGACATGCATACAGGTCAGGAACACAGTGGGGAGATGCACCAAGCTGAGCAACACAGACTGGTGTACTGCGTGCAAACTCTGAGAGACAGATTCGCTGGCAGATGGTTTTCACTCCGGACTGAGGTATAGTCACCCAGCCATTGTCATTCTCCTCTGGCATGTTCCTTGACAACAGGTCGGCATCAATGTTCTGTCGGCCTGGGCGATACTGCACATCAAACTCGTACGCCGATAGGGCAGCTAGCCAACGATGCCCCACCGCATTGAGCTTGGCTGTGGACAGCACGTACGTAAGCGGATTGTTGTCAGTACGTACGGTGAATCTCGCCCCATACAAATAGTCGTGGAATTTGTCGACTACTGCCCACTTGAGTGACAAGAATTCCAGCTGATGTATGGGGTAGTTTCTCTCTGCAGAGCTGATTTTTCTGCTTGCAAAGGCAACTGGTCTCAGGCCTTCAGGATGTTCTTGGTAAAGAACAGCACCAAGCCCCTTCAAGCTGGCATCCACATGCAGGATGTATGGATGTTGTGGATTGGCAAATGCCAAAACAGGCGCATGTGTCAGACAGTGAATTATGTGGTGAAACGCATCTGTACAGGATTTGTCCCATCTTTCCCCAAACGGCTCCGATTCTTTCAAGTAGACTTTGTTCACATCTTGGGCATTCTTCTTTCTCTTCTGAGTTGGAGCATATCCCTTTGTGAGTTCAGTCAGCGGTCTAACAATCTCAGAATAATTCTGAATGAATCGGCGATAATAACCGCAAAATCCTAGGAAAGATTGTAACGTCTTCAGGTTTGTTGGCATGGGCCATGTAGCGACGGCCTCAATCTTGCTAGGATCTGGAGAAACTCCATCTGCAGACACGATGTGCCCCAGGTACTTGACTCTTGGCAGACAGATCTGACATTTATCCACTGAGAGTTTTAGACCAACTTCCCCAAGACGATCTAAGACCTTGAGCAGTCTCTCTTCGTGTTCCTCGAGAGTTTTTCCAAACACTATCACATCGTCCAGGTACACCAGCACTTGTAAGAGGTTCATGTCACCGACAGCCTTTTCCATTAACCTTTGAAAGGTTGCTGGTGCCCCAGTAATGCCTTGCGGCATTCGCTCAAACTGAAAAAATCCTAACGGGCAAATGAATGCCGTCTTCTCTTTGTCCTCTTCGGACATAGCTATCTGGTAGTAGCCTGAGCGCAAATCCAGAACAGAGAACCACTGACTCCCTGTTAGTGCATTCAGTGCATCTTCAATGCATGGTGTTGTGTACTGGTCAGGTATGGTGCGGCTATTCAACAGTCGGTAATCTATACACATCCTAATAGCCCCAGTCTTCTTTCTAACTACAACTATTGGGGATGCATAGGGGCTTCGCGACTCTGTTATGATCCCTGCCTGCAGCAGTTCTTGTAAATGCTTTCTCACATCTTCAATATCTGCAGGGGCTAGCCGGCGTGATCGTTGACGGAAAGGCCGGGAATCAGAAAGACGGATTCTGTGCTCTACTCCTCTTGCTAATCCCACGTCCCACTCGTGCATTGAGAATACATGAGACTTCTGAGCCAGTTTCTTACGTAATCTGTTCTTCCATTGTTCTGAGATAGGAGAGTCCCCAAAGTTGATCATGCTCTCATCAAAGTCAGAGGAAGCAGTCTCCTTAGGGGGAATGGTCGCAACTGAATCAATGTGGTACACACATCCAATCACTGTTCCCACAGGTATGGAAGTTTCTCTTGAGGAGTCATTTTTTAACAGTATTCTCAAACTGTTGACATCCAATGCCCCACTGGGCACAACCATGGGATGAAAAATCACATCAGCAGGTAAGGCAGCTGCTGGTGAGGAGTCTATCATCAGGATTTCTTGAGCAACAGGTTTTTTCAGCTCGACTTTGCACACAACCTGAGTGTCACCAGCTGGGGGTAAGACCAAAGGGCCTGGACCCATCCATCGGACACGGCCAGCCTCCTCCTCTGGGACTGGGAGCACAACACCCTTTAAAGCAGGTTGATCTTCCTCAACATGAACACGAAGGCCTAGTGTTCTGGAGACATCAATGCCATTATCTTTGCATTGATTCACCAAACGTCTAACATGGCTCGCATTGGTGCCCACAATGACAGACGTCTTATCTTCAGTCCTAGAGTTAGGACATATGAGAGCTAGAACAGTTACAGTCTGACTGGTTCCTAACACCTCAGCTGGATACTCCACATCAACTACCACGTAGCCACGGTAAGGGTAGCTAGCTCCAGACTCACTTAAACCCCACAGGGAAAGACCAGATACTGGCTGAATGGGGATATCAGACAAGTGCTTCAGGTACCAGGGTTCAAAAATGATTGTCACCTGAGAGCCACTATCTAACAGAGCAGTGCAAGGTTGTCCATTAACCTTCAGCGGCACCAGGCTAGGCGGCCCAACTAACCCATCAGGAATAGGCACACCCTCAGGCATGTCAGCTGTACTTTTCTCAACCGAACATTTAACTGCATTAGCGGTGGCATCACTTGACGGTTGGTTGTTCTTGGACAGCTTCAGAGCTTGGATAAGTCTCTTAATAACTTTAGCCTGGTTTTCTGGGTTTTGGCACTTCCTTGCGAAATGCCCATTCTCACCACATCGATAACAGAAGTGTTCCTCTGATACTTTAAATGATCGTTGTGGGGAGCTGGCTACTGGTTTTGAGGTATTCACAGCTGAAACGGCAGCTTGAGGTTCAGCTACTTTATTTGTTACTTTCTGTTGCAAGCGCTTCATTTGTTTTTTCAATGCTGTTATCTCACTGTCTGAACTACACTCATTGTACACTACATTTGGGGGACTTTTCTCACTACTAACTGAAGTGTCGTGGGCTGGCTTAGACACAATAGCAGCAACCAAGGCCTTAAGTTCTTTAATCTCAGACTTCAAGTTCTGAATTTCCGTCTGTTTCACATCAGCATTCTGCCGTACATTTCCACCTTGCATGACCGGAGTAATCTTCTTTCGTGAGGCCTCATATTCCTCTTCTGTGCGTATTTCCTTCAACAGCTGGAGAAAGGTTGGGGGCTTTGCTCTCTTCTCTCTCAAACGAAGGTTAACTAACATCAGATCAGAGGCTATCGCACCACGCAACAATTGATCGAGTCTTGCTCTATCTGTACATCCAGGGGGGAGTCCATCTCTCTGCACCACCCTATTCAACGACTGTTCTAGACGTCGGAGGAAGTCAGACAGCTTCTCACCTGGTTGTTGCTGCAGTAAACGAAATGCAAAATACAACTCCTCTCCTGACTCTGCTGTCCCAAAAGCATGCTCCAGGGCCTCTAAGCAGTCTTCGGGGCCCACATCAGGATCACTGGCTCGTGCTGCTTTTACAATGTCAAGCGCCGGGCCTCTAAGACTTTCCATCAGTCTCCGCCTCTTCTCTCTGTGAGAGCAGTCACACTCTTCCACCATGAGCCGTGCTTGACCCAACCAATGGTCGAACTGCTCTTCTCCAGCTGGGGTGGGCAACAACCCAGAGAAAGTTCGTAGGCGGCGATAACTTCCATGCTCACTGGAGGACTTGGATGTCTTGTCAAGTAAATCACTCACAGCTCGCAGGATGGCCTCTGTTGACTTGGCAGCAGCTTCATCTTCAGGGAACAATGTGCGAAGGTCTTCAACATTTTTACCTGGAGCTTGTTGCATTTCGGACGTATTAACTTGTGTACTGGCTCGGGTAGCTGCATCTGCTATGATAACAAGCCACGGCCCTCCACCATCAATAGGAAACACTTCAGCTGGAACAAGTTCCCCTTTTACTACTTCCTTACATTCACACAAAACCAAGTATCGGTTTAGTTGACTGTTGAAAGTTCGGCCTCTGACTCGCACACGTCCCAAACACTTCACAGTTTGCATTGTCTCTTCTATTGTACTTGTGTCCACATCTTCTTGAATGAGCACCAGGACTGCATGAGCCTCGTCTAATGCCTCGCCACGGCACCATCCTTTTAATTCTGCTACTAGCTTTTTCATACGTTCCATATTAGCTTATCAATTAACACTATATGCGGATAGTCAAAATGCGGATTTTCAATTTAAAGAGGGAAAAGAAAAAAAAAAAAAAACGTACACTAATTATCCCAGCGGTGCCTCCATTTTATGTAGCGCCTCTCTAGCGTGCTGGACTATAATGAGAGGTGGCTATCCTGAGTTCTTTAAATATCTATCAAATAAGTGTTTCACTAATAAACTTATAAATGTTTAACTTGTATGGGTGAGTGTAATTTAAAACATATTAAATTAAATACTTTTCCCCTTTAAATCATTATTTAAGCATTAATATTTACCTAATATAAGCACTAATATTTTAATATTTTAACAGGTAATGAACTGTCTTGGAATTATTTTTATCCTATAAACACTTTTACATTTAAAACAATTGTTACTCTTTTTCTTAATTAACGTAAAATATCAAAAGAGTCAGTAACCACAATAGTTTTATATAAAAAATATACCAGATTTACTTAGAAAAGGAAGGTCAGAAATTAAATATGTCTGTCAAACTCACTTTTCAGATCACAAATGCATTCAAATTCACATTTAACACAAAAGGGCCCAAGAAAATAAAATAGCCGGCAAAACCCTATCTTAATGTGAAATACCCTTCAAATGTTCAAATGACGCAGGCCTGAATGTAGCTCGGGTACGTTGTAGCCTTAAACCAAATGGCTGCTTCACCACACAGGCCAAACAAAAAATGGTACCTTTACTCAATGTAACCTCACGCGCACAAGATCAAAGGCGTCAGCAGCAGAAGTCGGGACGAGAGGATTTGCGCCGAAAAGAAGACGGTTGAAGAGAAGATTCCCATGGTTGACGATCTCCAGCAAAGTCCACCGCTCGATAACGCTATCCGGCTCCGTCAGGGTCTTTGATCATCGTCGGTCTCACGTTTCCACACAGGCTTAACTAATCGAGGTCGCTGGCCGCTAGCTTGTTAGCCAAGTCAATGCAAAACACTAGTCACTAAATCAGCAGCTAACTTAAACTTATATCTGTCTAACTGTTATGAGTTTACCACTCACACAGACAGAATTATCACCATTAAAGTTTTGTATAAGAGTCCTTGTTGAACACTTTTCTTATCTGGTGCATTACATTAACAGCAACCGTATTTTTCTCTTCGCGAACCACCAGCGTTCGTCTCTCACTTCCTTGTACTTTGACCCCGACTGTGATTGGCTCATACACAAAACTTTCAGAAATAAAATAATTCACAAAACATTTGTGTAACTCTTTCTTCCTATTCTTACAGGCATCTTTAAAGCATTTTCACATATATTATTACCCAACAAATATTTAACATTTTAAATGCTATATACAGTAAACCATGAACATTACTCAAAAGACATTGAGCAAAATCATAACTTCTTTGCTGGTCAATGAATTATAACCCTTTTTTAACCTTAAAT
The DNA here is from genome assembly GCF_024489055.1 of Chanodichthys erythropterus. Classification (NCBI taxonomy): domain Eukaryota; kingdom Metazoa; phylum Chordata; class Actinopteri; order Cypriniformes; family Xenocyprididae; genus Chanodichthys; species Chanodichthys erythropterus. Next base: position 33,661,948 of record NC_090240.1, read on the forward strand.
TCTATTTATTAAACTATGAAATTATTTATTCAAACTTGTATATCTTATACTAAAGAATATATTTCAACCGGGTTACACAAGGTTTATGTATTTTTTTCTGCAAATGCTCTTTTTTTTTCTTTTTTTTTTTTTTTTTTTTTTTTTTAGATTTATTGAACTATACAACTGTCAACAAACTGATTTGATCGACAAAAATAAGAAAACGGCCAAAATTGTTTTCTAGGGTTTGCTGCCACCTTGTGTCTACATTGTGTCCTCACATTGGGACAAAATATTTTCAGCAACAGTATGGATTTGGGGATTTTATTGAGAGGGTCTGTCAGTGGAAAAATGATCATTACATTATATTATACAATATAACATTAATGAACACCATTACATGACAATGTATTATGTATACAATATGATGTAGAGTATTATATATATATATATATATATATATATATATATATATATATATATATATATATATATATATATATATATATATATTACAATAAGATAATACAATAATTTTGAGACATAAAATTATTTTAAAAATACCTGCCAGTGGATAAAATTTCATTATACAATTTAACATTAATAAACATAAGGACATGCCAATGTATAATGTATAAAATACGAAATAATCTAAATTAGAATAATAATATATAATGAAATTATATTCGATATAAAAGTTATTAAATCAATTATAACAATATCAAAAATAATACTCCTGTCAGTGGAAACATATTGCTACATTAGGTAGCATAACAGTAAACATTACTGCATGCAAATGCATGTATAAAATATGATGCAAAACTAGAATTATAATTTTTAGATATTAAATTATTAAATATGAAAACAATTATATGTATATAATGTATATATGTAACTGAGTACAACGTAATATAATGTAATCAAACCTGGGTGGATTTTATAAAACATAGCAGTTAGTTACATTATAATGACGTTTTTTAAAAAAATAAAATAAAATAAATAAATAAATAACTATATCCTATATATCCGAAATATTTTTCTGGGTCCCAAATAGATATTTCTGTTAAGACAAGCGCTGCTGATGCATCGATTAACACCCCTCAGATAAGACAAAGCTTTAACGCCTAAACAAAGGAGTTATCCGAGCGCACCGGCATGAGCCCCACATGGCGCGACTGCGCATGCTCAGTGCAGGACAGACCGGTGTCCAGCAGTCACTGTCAGACACACTGATCAGATGCGTTTGCCGTTAGTTACATTCTGTTTGCCTTCGCGTTATTATTGCCAAATCTGCGGGGTTGATGTGTTTAAACGCACACTGTAGTTTTAAATCCAGACATTTATTCACTGTCATATTCCACCCGGGCTGCTCCGCACCTGATGTCGGCATAGGCACGCGCTCGCAAGGTAAGACTGTGTGTGTCAAGTGCGTTTAAGTACATTTTCTGCATGATTTCACTCTAGATCTACCTGTCTTGGAAATTTGCATGCTGTTAAATGCAAATGAGTGTACTGCAAAATGTCAGATCCAGTTAAATCGTTTTAATGGAGATTAGTCAGAGAATCATTACTCGTTTAAAGGGCTTCAAGTTTCTTTTCTGCTTTAAAATATGGTTCCAGTTAGGCGTTTTATAGCTTGATATTATAGAGGAACATTGGAAATGTTCTAGTTCTTGAGAAAACGATCATGTAACTTACTCATGCTTTAAAGAACCCAATATGGTGATCACTGGAATAGTGAAACATGACGAACTTTTTTTATATAGCTAATAAACATTTCTGCCAGATCTGAACTCTTGCATCTGTGCAAATGAATGCACTCAGAGTGTTTAATAGGCTATTTATTGAAAAATAACCAATGAATCTTGACTTTGACAAGTTAAGTTTCCACATAATTTGACAACAGGCTACATTTTGCAGGGTGAATCTACTACTGCAAAGCATCAAAGAACCTTTATTTTATTGTGCTCGCGTTCGCTTAATTTCATAGTTTGCTCTTTATATTATCACACTGTTGGCTGCACTGCTGCAACGTATGGTTTCCTTCGTTTCTGAGACCTCAGCTTGCATTTGAAGCATCTGGTGGTGGTAACCTTCATGGTGATCATCCCTCTGAGTGCTGTGGCCTCAGATGTGGGTCGATGGGCATTTGTACTTACACTTTAAGCTCGTAGATCAAAAGGAATTAAAGCCTGACTGACAAATGCTCGTGAAACCTGCTGACACACGCGCACGGAGGCTTTGTCTTCAGCAGGGACGTACGGGAACTTTGCACTGCCCGGTGACATGTTTATTTTAACAGAGCTTCATCTCTTCCGTTTTGTAGTGCGAAATCATCATTGCCATCATTGCATAAACCATATTTGGAGACTTAAAATTATCTGAATATCAGATGCAATATCAGATACAAAGAAAATGAAGAAAGAGCACAAACACACTTTCTTTTTTTCAATTTCTGTATAGTCAAGTCTCACCAAGGACGATAACTGAAACGAAAAAGATACTAAAAATCGTTGCACCGTACGCGACGATTTTATTTTAGAAACGGTTTTAGAAACTGAACAAGTATGATAATGATAATCTCAGGTACTGTTTATGTGCTTTATTTAATGTTAAAAACATCTAATATGGGGTTGAATATTATTTTGTGTGTCCTTTATTGGTATTGAAAGCAACAATTGACATTTCACCTCAGATCTTCGAAATAAATAAAAGGAAACAAGAACGTTCAAACTGTCAACTCAATGTGAACAAACAAGTGTATTCTATGACAAAGATTGTTTCAGTAACGCAGTATGTATTTTTTTTAATTATGTTAAAATGGTGTAATATTCATGAATTTGAGTATGAACTTTTCGTTGTGTGTGCGCTCTTCTTATTGGTTGTGATTTTTGATTGACTTTATTGCATCTGGTGTGGACCGACAAATTGTTCGTCACTGGAATCTTATCGCATCGCCTCTGGTTAGGACCAAGGCTACTGATAATGGCAATAATGGCTCAGAGAAATTATATTGTTAGAATTAACGTTACTTTTAGAATGTTTTTTTTTTTTCGACTAATGAACAATAAAAACATTGACAGCCAATCAGAATCCATCCTGCTTTAAATAGCTCCAGTATTTAAAGCGGCAGACAACAAAACTGCAGCGCGCTTAGAATAAAAAGAACGATATCGTCTGCTGGTGTGGATACTTAACGGTATTTTTATAGTTATAGTTTTTGGTGTAAACGGGCCTTTATGTACAAAAAAAGAAACATTTTGCACTGTTGCTGTTCAAGAGGGGAAATTGTTTAATTAGCACAAAAGCAGGGCATGATGTCACTATACATGGGGTAAGTTGTCACAATTTTCAAACCATTAAAGCTGTAAAACTAGTAGAAAACAATTCTTTAAAAAACAAAATATATAATATATATAATATAATTCTATAAAAAACAATACAAAACATATAGCTTGCCCCAATATAAATGTGACAGCCTGAAAAACACTCAACCTTCAGTTAAATCTTAAATTAACAAAAAAATATGATATTGGAATTTTAGTTTGTAGGACAAAAAATACCCTAAAACTATAAACCATGATATAAAACCACATTTGTGAAATTGGACTTTTGACTTTATATTTACTAATATAAAGATCTTGTGACAACTAGCCCCGGTCCTCCCTATACTGAACATGAAGACATAAGTATTATGTGACTCTTTGTTTGTTTATAGTTAGTGGAACATGTTCATAATTAATGTGATGAACTACATTTGTGGATACTCTGCTAGTACACCTGTGTGAATCTGAGGAGAACTGACTTCATACATCCACTAAAAATAGTCAAACACCAGTTGATTTCAAAGACAATGAGCAAAAATGATGAAAAAGTGAAAAGATCCTGCAACTTTTCAGCAACACTTGATTTGATATTTTTTATCAAACACAATGACATTCAGACATTTTAAGTGCGGAAACACCATATATGCATACGACAACGCATACTGTATACTGACCTGCAGTATTGTTGCTTTCATTTGTGTGACTATTTTATTATGCAAAAAAACAAAAATCAGTCAATTTGAACCTGATATACTGTAACCACAAGTATTTTAGCATAGCTTATGCTCTCACTGCTTTGCTGGCAAATTTTGCTTTCATGTTATATATTATTTGGGATCAGTACCGTATACAACTGTCCTGTTTTCCTTCAGTTTGTCTCAGTGCAAAACGATAGGGCTGCTAAATAATGCACGGGTGTCAGCAGGGCTGCGAAAGACGGGCAGATTATGTAATGACACTGGTGAACTGTGACCCAAATTAATTCTGCTTACCTGGCACTCAGGTGTGGAACATGATTTAGTTGTGACTTGTTGAGTTAAAGGATTACTTCACTTCAGAATTACAATTTCCTGATAATTTACTCACCCCATGTCATCCAAGATGTTTATGTCTTTCTTTCTTCAGTAAAATTCAGTAAAAAGAAATTAAGGTTTTTGAGGAAAACATTCCAGGATTTTTCTCCATATAGTGGACTTCACTGGGGTTCAATGGGTTGAAGGTCCAAATTGCAGTTTCAATGCAACTTCAAAGGGCTCTACATTCTAGTGAAACGATTGGCCATTTTCTAAAAATAAAAATATATATATACTTTTTAACCACAAATGCTCAACTTGCACTGCTCTGCTATGCGCCATGCATTGCGTAATCACATCGAAAGGTCAGGCGTCACACGAAAAACTCAAAAACTTCAAAATCGTCTGACATCGTTCTTTTACTTTTTTTTTGTAAAGGACGTTTGACTTAGTCTTTGCATGTTTGCTTTGTAAACACTTGCTCGGTACTTCCGCCTACGTCATTTGAGACCTTTCCAACGTGATTATATAATTCGTGGCGCATCACTGAGCTAGTGCAAGATGAGCATTTGTGGTTAAAAAGTGTATAATTTTTTTTTTTTTTTTTAGAAAATGGCCAATCGCTTCTCTAGATAAGACTCTTATTCCTCGTCTGGGATCGTGTAGAACAATTTGAAGCTGCACTGAAACTTTGAACTTTGAAACTTTGACCTTCAACTGTTTGGTGCCCATTGAAGTCTACTATATGGAAAAAAGTCCTGCAATGTTTTCATCATAAAACACTAATTTCTTTTTGACTAATGAAAGAAAGACATGAACATCTTGGATGACATGGGGGTGAGTAAATTATCAGGACATTTTAAATTCTGAAGTGAACTAATCTTTTAATAAAAACTACATTGACGTAAAAATGACAAAAAATACAATTAAACTAAAATTAAACTGAGAACAGAAAATATAAAAATAAAAATATTAATAAAAACTATAGTCTCAATGATACTAAAATAACACAGACTGCTATCCATCATACATTTTAGATCAGTTATTGTGTAACGGAATCTTATTACAGCACATTTATGTGGCACAGTGTAATCAGCAATCAAAATCCAATATTTAGTCTTGTGAAATGATCTTTGTATGACTCTTCTGTCCTGAAGGAATTAATGTCATATTGTGCAAGAAAAATCCCTTTTAAACTGCTTCTATTCCGTTTGTTCCTTCACAGGATCATCATCTTAGAACTAGAACCATGGAGACAGTCATTCACTTTATGAATGACTCTGCAGAGTTTTATAAATGGAGCCTTACCATAGCAGGTGAGAATATTCTGAAACGTATATTCATATATAGTAATATACATGAATATTAAAAATTAATTGACCTGTGTTTCATGTGTTTGAATCTCAGATAAGCGTGTGGAGAAATGGCCGATGATGTCGTCGCCGCTCCCCACCCTGGGGATCAGCGTTCTCTACCTGCTCTTCCTCTGGGCCGGACCCCTTTACATGCAGAACCGCGAGCCTTTTCAGCTCAGGAAAACCCTCATTGTGTACAACTTCAGCATGGTGCTGCTCAACTTCTACATCTTTAAAGAGGTCTGTTGGGGTCCATTCTTAATACTAGATACTAGTGATGCGATAGTATTTTTCAAATGCTAATAATATGCTGAATACAGCAGTGCTGCAATATGTATAGTAAAGAATATCGGCATTATGCATTAACTTGCAAAAGACTGAAATCACAGCATTCTGTTTGCGTTTCTTGCAAAAAATAAGCAGCATGCAAAGAAATTGGTTTGCTTTTCACATGCATTCTGAGTGGAAGCCAACTTTACACATCTATACTGTGAAGAAAAAAAAACATTTTCTTCATCAAAAGATATTTAAACATCCTAAAAACAAGATAAATATAGTGTTTTAAGAGAATATATCTTACATTTATCTTTCTAATGCTATTGGCAAGTTTGTTGTTTCTTGTTTTAAGCATGCACCTCACTACATTTCTGTTTAAAAAAACTGCTAAGGAAACTATTTTTTGCATGAAAAGTGAAGAATTGTACATACATAATAAATACATATATAAAGAAGTGGCCAAAAGTGATTTTTGGAGGGGATATTTGTTCATTAATTACCCTACAAGTTTGATTAAACCATCAAAATATGAGGACATTATAATATAATGAGGAACATAATGAGGAGCATTATTATATATAATATATATATATATATATATATATATATATATATATATATATATATATATATATATATATATATATATATATATTAATATTTTAAATATGAGGGAAGAACAAACCCCTAAACTTGGTTAAGGTATTTATCTGACAAAATGATTTGGCAAAAAAAGGCAAACTACAGATACAGGTTTATTTTACTATGGAAAAAACTGCATAGGTAAACAAAAAGCTCACAGGAAAAGTATACATTGACTAAAACATAATTAGTTATTAATATTTCAGTGGTTCTCTCTCGATTTTGCATGCATTCATAATTTTTTTGTGTGACAGCCTGGCCAAAAATGATGGCATGTTTTGTAATTTCACAAAATGCTGACAAATTTTAAATAATATTTGAAGAAAGGGTGAAGATGTCAATTTGCCAAGGCCAGACATCACTTTTGGCCACTACATTATATATATTAAAAAAAAAAAAAAAAAAAAAAAAAAAAATATATATATATATATATATATATATATATATATATATATATATATATATATATATATATATATATATATATATATATATATATATTAATTTTAACCCCGATTTTATATTCATGCTTGAAGTGTTCGCTGTGAAAAAAAAAAAAATAGTAATGCAGTGATTTCAGTCCAGCAATAGTGCAATAGTGTACAGACAGACCACAGACAGGTCACAGATGTTTTGGTACTAGATCACTGGCTCAAAAACATTGTGACATATTTGACTTCTTACACAGACAGTCTGTTGCTTGTTTCATAGGTTATCTGCAGCAAACAAAAAATAAGCTATGAAAGGACACAGAAATGCAGTCAGCATTTGACAAAAGGAATAAACTGTGGCAAATCAAGCAGTCCATCACATACAGTCTTCACCTTTAACCTTTCCTTGAGCACATATTAATAATAATGAATAATGTCAATGTTTTTCTCTCTAGCTGCTCCTGGGCTCGAGAGCGGCCGGATACAGCTACCTCTGTCAGCCCGTGAACTACTCGAATGATGTTAATGAAGTCAGGGTAAGAAATACACTGTCATCCCTTACTAAATGAGCTCATAGACTGCTAATGTCTTTTTATTGAGCTTTTTATAATAACTATACGGACTAACCCAATCAAAAAAAAAAAAAAAAAAAAATCCGGACTGAAGCCGTGAACTTATAGACCTTTAGCATGCAGAGGGTATTTTACACTGTAGGAATAGGGAGAAAGTTGAAGAGAGACTTAACTGTATAAGGAGGCCAGAATGCCGAATCCCAGGATACCGCTTTCACTGGTGTCGGTTAGAGTTTCCTCATGCTGATTTCTTGGCATGCATTGTCACCCTCATTGGCAAGCTTGGTTTCCCTGGTGACGTGAGGACAGAGATGAGGTCAGGAGTCTCTCCACCTGTAGGCCACACCTCCATTTTCATGGCTCTGGCAAATCAATTGAAATTAATCATTTTATACCTTTTATTTAAAGTGACTTTAAGACGCTCATACGATGAACAGTCCCACTGGAGTGAGCTTAGGTTATGTGTCTTGATCAAAGCTTCGGTTATTATCGATAGATAGATAGATAAATAGATAGATAGATAGATAGATAGATAGATAGATAGATAGATAGATAGATAGATAGATAGATAGATAGATAGATAGATAGATAGATAGATAGATAGATAGATAGATAGATAGATAGATAGATAGATAGATAGATAGATAGATAGACAGGTCAAGATGTAAGATATCTAGTGTCACTGAGTCTAGTGGTGTTCCTGCAGATAGCGTCAGCTCTGTGGTGGTACTACATCTCTAAGGGAGTGGAGTTTCTGGACACAGTGTTCTTCATCATGAGGAAGAAGTTTAATCAGGTCAGCTTCCTGCACGTCTATCATCACTGCACAATGTTCATCCTGTGGTGGATCGGCATCAAGTGGGTTCCTGGCGGACAGTGTGAGTACACACACACACACACACACACACAGATTCACTGACACAATGCAATCTCTAGCTTCTTACCCTAAATTTACCCATCTCAACTAAGTGCCTAACCCTCACCTTCAATCTAACCTTAACGTAATTCCAACCTCATCCTTAAAACCAAGTCTCAAAACAGGCCTTTAAAGGGATCTCAAAACCGGCCAAATGTCCTCACTTTAGTCACTCTGTCCTCACTCCGATGGTCTAAAACTCAAACTTGTCCTCACAAAAAAAAGTTGGTGCTATATATTTGACAAAAAACAACATCTTTATATGCATCTCACCATTGACACCAATGTGAGGAAAGTAAGTTGTAGACCAGGAAGATGGATCATCTGAAATGATAAAGGTTGATTTGCATGAGAACTATTTACAGAAACTTCTTGACATTAAGTGTGCATTTTGAGGCCTGACCAAGAAGAAAATCTAAAACAGAGGAAGGATAAGGGGATTTGAGAAAAAGGGAGGAAAGGTTAGGAGAGCCTATATAGGGGGTGTGGAAGGGGTCAAAGTGTACAGACGGGTACAGATGGTCAGAGGCTGATGAGGAAAGGGTGAACAAAGGATAATGGGTGGAGGATAGGGGTGGGAATCTTTAAACGGCTCATGAGCTGATCCGATTCTGGGAGTCACGATCCGATTCCAAAACGATTCTTGATCCACTTTTTTTTTCTTACTAATTAATTAGTTTTGTAAAGTTATTTTTTTATTTATTTAATACATAATCTATGTAATTGTAAGTACTTTTTAAATAATTTCTAGTTTAGATTTTTAGATATAGGCTATCAACAGCTTCAAAGCATAAAAGCAAGTAGTCTAATAATAAATAATAATAAAGAGGGACAACGAAAAATTACAAGCAATAAACAAAGAGTGTTTTTGCATGTGTTTTTTTTTTCAGCATTCACAATAATGCACAGATCTCTTTTGAAATATAAGATGTTTTTGTCCTGTCTGTTTAATCCTTTAAGACATCTAACTGACTGTGTTTACATTAATTTTGCGTCATAAAAGCATTTTGAGATGCAAGTACGCTACATTTAGACACTTAAACGGAGTCGTTTAAGGCAAGAGCCCTTCACAAAGCACACGTGGAAATTGAAAGCAGCCTTCTGTCAGTGAGTTTCATATTTATAAAATATAAGCCCACAGCACTCCGAACAACATAAACAATGCCTTCGCAGAGCATCTGTAAGGAAAATAGGCTCGCGAGAGTGAAGCTCAACTTCCATTTGAATGAACTGAAAATGCTCGCTCTGCTCCATGCCAGTGGACACGCACTGTAAGGCACGTCCTGATTTTGCGAAGTTAGATGCGTTCCTGGGTCAACATATTTTGTTGATCCTGGAATAACATTACAGTCTGAAAATTTAGTCTTAACCCTATTCCTACCCCTAAACCTAACCTTACCCATAAGCTATCCCAAAAATCAGAGGGAAATGATAGATGAATAACACTGATGTACAAGCACCAATTCATGATTTTAAGCCTAAACTTGACATAATCTGTAAACTTGTCCCTCAAATCTGATTTGAATATTGATCCAGGATAAACAAAAATGTTGGAACATGTTGAACTCTGTCACTGTAAGCACACGCAGCGTCATCTCACAACTGTGGTTAAAATAAGCTCACATTCAATTATGAAATTCTCAGAATCGATCCAGAATCGCAATGCATTGATTTTTTTCTCCCACCCCTAGTGGAGGAGGTCAGCGTTTAGATGATCTTGCTGATAACACTTCCAGAACATTTCATATTCAGCGCTTGATGTTAATAGATGTAATATAAATCTCTGCTGTCCCCAGAATGTGTCTGTGAAGTTTAAGCTCAAAATACCCCACAGATCATTTATTATAGCTTTAACAGCTTGCGCTTTGGTTTCTCAACAACAACAAAGCTGGAGAATCTCACGCAGTCAAAATGAGGATTGTCAGTGTTGGTGTTCAGCCTTACATTGTTCAAACCGGAGTCGACACTGATGGAGAGACTCAGGAAGAAGTTACAACTTTTAAAATGAAACTGGACGTTTCTGAATGGTTAGTGGATAAATTTATGTAGTTGCTGTGGAGTTGATTCAACTCATCCACTAGCATGTGCCGTCATGTTCATCTTTTGTGCAAATCCAGTGTTGAATTGACCCTCGTTTGTGAAGCAGTCCGGTGTAAAATGACGGCATGACAACAACACTCTACTACTACAACTCTTCCTCTTCTCTAAAGCAGCCCAACATGGCCACACCCCCTTTGTTGTGTGTTCTCAGGGGCGGGGTTTATGTAAATTTTAGGGTTAGTGATGTCACTAACCCGGGAAGAAGCTTGTTGTAGTCCATACCAGCCGTTTGTTGTAGTCCTTAAAAAGCGATTTCTGTAAAAGAAAATATCTCCCTTTGCATTGAACTTTGAGCGTCGTAACTTTGCAGATGTTGTTTAACCTCAAACAGCAACATTACACACTAACTAAAGTTAAAAAAGTGAAATCATAATCAAGGACCCATTTTGGCTCTTCATACATCTTGAAGCAAATTACCTCAATGGTGAAACTTGATCAGAACGGATTGGAAAAATTTCCACATGAATGTGACATGGACAATTCATTTTAACCGTGAAGAGTCCATGAAGAGTCTCGGAGAGACCCAAAAATATACCATGATCTTACGGTATCCTATAACTTCATCAATATTTTGTTGGACCAACATATTTTTTGATGTTATATCTACCTAAATCTCCTTCCTTCCTTCACAGCTTTCTTTGGCGCTACAATTAACTCAGGCATTCATGTGCTGATGTATGGCTACTATGGCTTGGCAGCGTTCGGCCCAAAGATCCAGAAGTACCTGTGGTGGAAGAAATACCTCACTATTATTCAGATGGTAAATAAACACTCCACGTCCTTCTTAGCTACTTAAACAATAATTTGATTGACTGAAATACAACTGTGACTCAACCTGCTATTAGTTTTCACAGCTCAAGATACACAATTCAAATGATTAAATGATTAATATTTTGAGTTGGGTTTTAAAAATGCATTGTTACTTTGAAAGTTCAATGTATTGATTGCAGAATTTAATAATCAGTTAGAAATACTATTATAAACATTATTATAATACAATTCAACATTGATTTCTTATCCAAAATACAATTATTGCGCCTGTGAATGTACAATCTGGTGTTTTCTTGAAAATATTCTGCTACTATGTAAATAGTCCATCCAATTACTACTGGAAATAATTAAAGGGTTAGTTCACCCAAACCCGTAAGACCTCCGTTCATCTTCAGAACACAGTTTAAGATATTTTAGATTTAGTCCGAGAGTTTTCTGTCCCTCCATTGAAAATGTTTGTGCGGTATACTGTCCATGTCCAGAAAGGTAATAAAAACATCATCAAAGTAGTCCATGTGACATCATTGGGTTAGTTAGAAGTTTTTGAAGCATCGAAAATACATTTTGGTCCAAAAATAACAAAAACTACGACTTTTGTTTCGTCTGTTGTCAATCCGGTGCGCTCGAGCTTCGTTTACAGTCTAAGGGAGACGCACACTGTATTCAAGCTATTCTACATTGTTTGTATTGCTATATTTTTTAAAATGGTGCGTAAGTGTGCATGTTGCGGATGTCCTAATCGCCAAAAACAACGACGTAAAAGTGCATTACCAACACCGACAGATGAAAGGATTCAATGGAATCAATTCAATGGAATCAATTCAATGGAAAGGATTCCGGAAGAGAATACAATGCTGAATAAAGTCGTAGTTTTTGTTATTTTTGGACCAAAATCGATTCAAAATTCAATGCTTTAAAAAAACTTCTAACTAACCCACTGATGTCACATGGACTACTTTGATTTTTATTACCTTTCTGGACATGGACAGTCTACCGTACAAACATTTTCAATGGAGGGACAGAAAGCTCTCGGACTAAATCTAAAATATCTTAAACTGTGTTCCAAAGATGAACGGAGGTCTTTCGGGTTTGGAACGACATGAGGGTGAATCATTAATAATTTTCAGACATAATTTTCATTTTTAGGTGAACTAACCCTTTAAGAATTGATATGTTAATTCAATGCAAATCTTTACCAAATCATTTAGCAAACAATTTAATGACTGTCAGCAAATATTTAAATAGTCAGCAAATACAAGCAGCCATTGGTGGCTTGAATGTGTCTGGCTTCCAGTGTCATTCGCGTCCAGATATTTTACCAGTTATCGGAAGTCTCACACATTCAAAGAAAATTTCCACATTGCAAAATCTAAAATCTATCAATCAACCCAACAGAACATCTCTTGGTGAGTACAAATTGTCATTTTATAATTTCATTTGACACCTTGAAGCTTCAAGGTGTCAAATGGCTACTTCTAGGCTACTTGAAGCAATCAAAGAAGCCTTTAAAGTTGCAGATTTTTTTTTCACACCCATTTAGATCCAGTTCCACGTCACCATTGGTCATGCCGCTCACTCTCTCTACACGGGCTGCCCATTCCCGGCCTGGATGCAGTGGGCTCTGATTGGCTACGCCGTCACGTTCATCATCCTGTTTGCCAATTTCTACTACCAGACCTACCGCCGCCAGCCACGGCTCAAGTCGTCAAAATCTGCCGTTAATGGCATCTCCACAGCGAGTAATGGCACCACTAAGGCACCGGAGATCACGGAAAATGGAAAGAAACAAAAGAAAGTTAAAGGAAAACATGACTGAAAAGAAACACTGGGTCTCATGGGGTTCAAAATGCCCATGTAATCTCAACTACAACACAACAGACTGTTTGGTAATTGGTCTTTTTTTAGTCAACTTGTTGATTGTATTTCAAACTAGGGACATTTCTTAAGGATACCAATGCAACCAATTCTGTGTGATTTCACTTTCTCAGTCATCTCCTGATGTTTAGGCTACTTGTGAATATTTTATAATCTAATATGTCCCTTGTGGTATGCCGAATCTGAACAGCAAAGTACTTTGAGATATTTATTTATCATCTAGGGGGAGAATAGTTAGTTTTTTTTTTTCACAGAATGACAGATAAATACACTTTTTTTCACATAAACTTAGCTGATCCTCTTAAAGTTTTTATTGAATATAAGGAGATGAGGAAAGATTCTTACATAAACGGCTCATCTGGATGCTTCACATGTCCTTCCTCTGGTCCCAGTGGCAGGCGGTTTTCTTGACAATCTTGAATCCCGAAACAACAAATGATATGGAGTCATTCAAGATGCAAGACTGAATCACTTCCGTAACACATGTGAATAATCCCACAAATCTCATTTTCTGTTTTTTAATAGCTATAATCATTGTCAGTTTGAATCTTCATTTGTAGTGAAACAGTGGTGTTTAAGGACTCTGGTGACCGTTATTACAAATAGACGATTTTTAAAGTGGCAACAGTTCAACCAAAGAAAATCACTTTATATTTGGTGGGTTTATACTTTTGCATTAGATATGTTTAATTTAATTTCCTGTACTGAACAAGTTCCTGAGAATGCATGCAGTAATGATGGTATCATCGCTTTATACTCAGGTAGTTTTACATGTTTTTGTTCATGTAAATTTAGACACATATACTGCATACACACACACTTGTGTCCTTAATATCCAATATGTGTACTCCTCTCTATTGCTTTGTGCATGTAGCTTTTTATGAAGTTTTTGCAAAAGTCACATTGCATTACAGCTACACTAATTTTGCTTTTTGTTCCCTTTATGAAAACAAAAGTTCCCTATTAATAAAATCCAACAATTCTAAAAACAGGTAGACAACACTCAAAACACGTTTGAAAACTGCTGTCTATGCTGTATATTTCCTGTGTGTATGAATACACTTAAATTCACACAGGAAGTGCACAGGCGGTGTTTGTGATCTGCACTCTGTGTACAGCAGAAATCATGTCACAGCTTCAATGTTCCTCTTAAAATAAACCATACCAATTGATACAGAACTGAATGAAATAAACAGGATGTCAACCTCATTTTCTGTCTTGTCTCGCTCTCCTTCATGTATGTTGGTTTACGACTCAATTACATACAAATTACTTATTTCTTTTGCCAATTAAAGCATTACTTTAGTTCATACTTTAATTTTAAGCATTTACACCAAGGACGATAACTATAACGATTTAATAATTGCTCTTATCAGGGAAATCAAGTCAAGTCACCTTTATTTATATAGCGCTTTTTACAATGCAGATTGTGTCAAAGCAGCTTTACATTCATAACTGGTACATAATTTTGGCTGCACAGCAGCTCTTAAAGAATAGCGTCAATGCAGGCGGATCAAAGCACTGTTGAATATCAAATGTCAAGTCAAATGTCAAGTGTCCCCAACTAAGCAAGCCAAAGGCGACAGCGGCAAGGAACCCAAACTCCAACAGGTGACATCAGGTGGCAAACAAGTGGCAAATAGGTGTTAAAATGGAGAAAAAAAAACCTTGGGAGAAACCAGGCTTAGTCGGGGGGGCAGTTCTCCTCTGTCCGCACCGCATAGCAATAACGACAGAGAAATGATAGTTGGAACCAGAATCCTAGCTCTTCAGAGCGTCTCCAAAGCCACACCTCCTTCAAAACACATGAACGCACACGGCCTGAGCAGATTCTACAAAGTATCATGAGAAATGGCATTAAATTAAAGACTTTATATATAGGTAGAAAGACAGTGCACTGTTATTATTATAAATAGAAAAAAAACTGCAAAGCGCAATATGGCGGAATAAGTCCCGCCTTCTAAATAGAACCATGCGGGGATTGGTAAAGTTATCATCGCTGCAGCTGCCGTTAAGGTGATGATACACGGGGCAACTTTTTGAGCAATGTAGTCGAGCAACGTTGCTTTGGCACTTTCCCATTGAGAATGAGCAACAAATTTATATCTGGATACGTTAGATCGGTTGTGGGCAATTTTGTGAGATCCTCCAATCAGAATGTTAGCAGCCGATCACGTGACCAGTTCGGATATTTCAGAAAAAATTCAAAAAAGATGGTGGCCTCTCAGCGGCAGTGGAGCGTGAACTTAAATCTTTTTACGCTAGTAAGTTGACATGCGTCAACCCAAAACAGGGAATTTACCTCATATCAACAACTGTCCAAAGTAATACTTTTAAGATGTAATTAAGCCACTGAATGTTTTCAGTTAAATACTAAAAAGACGGAGTTAATTCAATGTTTGTAGTAGCGTAGGCTGTAGGGTGTATGGCACATTAATGTAGCTTTTGATGCGATCGACGCGGGTTCGAATCCGCCTTTTGCTGAACTCGCTCTTCTCCCTTTTTCTATCACAAATCAGATCGGAAAGGCATTTATTTTTAATAAAAATGAAATTGAAAAGTTGAATTAAAGTGTCTATAAGTGTTTATAATAAAGTATTTATTGGGTTGGCAATAGATTTGCTCCTCTCTGATTAGTTGCTGCCAACTGTCTGTTGCCCTAATTAGTTGTCTCATCAGGTTGCCTGTTGACGGCAATATTGCTCAAAAAGTTGCCACGTATATCATCACCTTTAGAAGCTCCAGTTGCTATAGAAACAGTCAGACACATGCTTCCTATAAAGACGCGTGATTAAGACTGAGCATGCACATTAGCTTGATCCAGCCTGATAACTGCCAATTTTTGTCATGATTTGAGCGTTTAGAAACTAAATTAAAGGGATAGTTCACCCAAAAATTTGATGTTTATCTGCTTACCCCCAGCGCATCCAAGATGCAGGTGACTTTGTTTCTTCAGTAGAACACAAATGATGGTTTTTAACTTCAACCGTTGCGGTCTGTCAGTAGTATAATGCATGTCAATGGGAACTCTTTCAATAAGAGTAAAAAAAAACATGCACAGACAAATCCAAATTAAACTCTGTGGCTCGTGACGACACATTGATGTCCAAAGACACGAAACAATCGGTTTGTGTGAGAAACTGAACAGTATCATTTTTTACCTCCAATACACCACTATGTCCAACTGCTTTGAGGTCTGAAAACGCGCTCTGATGTTGGAAGTGATCTCTCGCACGTATATGTCAATGAATAAGCGCAATACCGACCAGATACAATACTGATTTTGGCGGAAACTCTTTTTTTTTGGAACCAAACTCTTCATATGTACATGTTTTAATATTTAGACCACTTCTATTATTGATCACTATCAGGATGTCTGAAGAGTTTCAATAAGAAAACAAAAAGATGTTTATGATAAAATACCCTACCTTTAACAAGCTAAAGTGACAGACAACATAACTGCAACGTTGGTGTGGACTCTAATATCGCTATCATTCTTCGTGTGAACGGGCCTTTAAACTTAATCTTGCTATAGGCGTAAATGACACAAATCTTGCAGTGTGTTAGAGATGCGCTGTTCCCTTTTCCAAGTGATTAGAAAAAATTCATAATGGACTTTTAATTGGAGAAGAGGATGACAACCCTACGGTCTGGCCCCAGTCACATTTATCTTAGTTGTTCACAGACCCTCTGTCTCTGTTTCTTTCCTTCCTGGACTTCTAATTAAGTGTCCTCTGGCTGTGATGGAGCTCTCAGGCCAGAGCTTTGAGGGGTTGGGCAGACAGATCTGGTCTAATCAGGCCGTAAATTGGCTTTCGCTGTAAAAGAGCTTATATCCACGTCAGAGTTTGTAGTGTTATTCAGGTCACTATGGGGGAAACATACACTCGTATCAGACAAAAACTATTAAACAGACCAGATAGATTCAATAAATTTGACATTTACACATGAAAATACCAATATTTCTCATGCATATATCCACTAGAAAGCTAGAAAAGTTCCATGTGTAGTGGTCCAGAAAAGAAAATGAATGTCCATTATGCAGGAAAAAAGAAGTTAATGCTGCTCTGAATTGAGAAATTGTTCTGTAAATTGTAGTGTTTATTTTTTTTAAATGAATTTAAAAACAATAATCTTATTATATATTATTTCAAATTATGCAATTTAGCATTTATTTAAAACAGCCAATAGAATCCATGTCAAAGAAAAAATTAAATGGCCACAGCTATTGTCATAAAGACTCATATACCTTGTAGTCTTTGATTTAAAGCAAATTACTTTAAATAATGCCTTTTAATTGCGTCTATTAGGCTTTCATGTGATAATATCCTACATCAAAACATTTTGATTTGTACTCCAGATACTATATTATTTTGAAACACAAAAAGTAGTATTTTTACACATTGCTCTGCAGGTTATGGGAATTCCTGGTTAATCTAGTAATTGAGAGAAAATGCATTTGTTTAACTCATACCAGCACTCATACCAACTCATCCAAACCAATTCTACAATTTCTCTCTCTCTCCCTTGTCTGATCAGGATGTTTGTCAGTAAGAGGATTGCGAATAGGCCAGAGATTTCCACTGGCCCTATTAACAGAAAGTGGTTTCACCTTTCTCTCAACCTGTTCCACTGATAATATACCTAAGATAATTAGCTCCTCTTTGTGTCTACACAAAAAGCCACCTATCATAGACTACATATGTGCACAATAACGCAAACTCAACACTAATACACTTATAAATGGTACGCAAATCTTCCTTGTCTACTATAACTTTTGGGACCATTGTGATGAGGCAATGTGTGAGAATAAGGATGCATAGATATTGTAATTCACCTCTGAATTTAAAACAGCTGAAACCTCAAAATATGTAATTGGCTAATGTTATTACTAACTTATTACCAGTCAAGTACACAGACAGGCAGACGGCGCTCTCTAGTGTTGACAGACAGTATTATAGACTGATATCACAATGACCTGAGATTCACTTGTGACTCACTGTGACATTTACAAGAGCATCATTAAAGTGATAGTAATTAAATATGACCAATGCTTGTGATAAACCAAGAATTTGGGCCCTGAGAAATTGTGAAAACAATATATTTTAAACAGCACATGATATAAATAGTTGTGCCTTTGCTGCTGAGGTACATAGTATATTTTCTGTTGTAGTCTGACTACTGGCTTGACTGTAGCACAAAGTGCAGACTGACCTTTTTAAATGTATTCTTGTATAATAGTGCTGGGGGAATGACGCTGCATTTTCACCAGCGTAACTGTGAAGCAGCAAACTCCAGCAGCATTCAGTCTTTCTCCTCTTTAGGTTTTAAAGGGGACAACACAACTGTATATATAGACCTACAAAAAAAAAAAAAAAAAAAAAAAAAAAAAAAACAAAAAGGAAAAAAAAACAACAATGTATAATAACTAATAGATGTCAATAATATGAAAATATAGTTGTAAATACTAAAAATGCATGTATGTTTATATAAGCCTATACATTTATCTTTATATAAAACAAAGAATTTTGAGGAAAAAGTACTCTCACTTCCTTATATCCGATGTTACGTCAACTCATGAATATTAAACGTCTGTGTCTCGCGTGCCTAAGCAGTGCCTGGTACCCTCGAGCTAAAGTGAAGCTGAAGACTGAAAACAAATGAGCACAGTTGATAAACAGGTAAGAAAACATCGCGATATTTAATGTTCAAATTACGACTGCATCAAAGATGCATTATAATATATCCTATGAATATTTCAACAAGCTATACTTGCAAAGTATAAAACATTTTACTTAAAGGAAGCTTAATGCGATGGATGTCAAAAAACTTCACTGTCAAATACATCATGTAGCTACATATAAGTTTAAAATTAATGTTCATGTACATACTCAACCTTGGTCGTTCTTTAAAGGACATGCATTCACATTTGGTCTATGAAAATCGCTGTTGTGTAGCCTAATTTTATTATATTGCATAGTGGTTTATATTACACAAATGTAATTTTATTATGCACTAAATATTATATGCACTAAATATATATATGCACTATAACAAAGTTTAATATTTAGTTTTTTCCCTCTTATAAATGGCATAACATTGATTAAAGTGTTGTTGGAGGTCTACGATATGACATGATGAGCTCTGCCGCAAGTGGCGCTGCGGATTTTTCACAATCAGCGGACAGTACCGAAGGGAGGAGGAGAACGTCTCCCGGACAAAACCCCGCCAAGCCGGCCTCAAAACCCAGCGGCAGCCGCTCCTCATCATCCACTGCGTCGAAGCCCGGAGGAAAAGGCATTAAAGGACGTGAGGGAGAGCAGGCGGCTAAAGAGCCACGTGAAGTTCGGGTGAGAGGCGCGGCAGCTGTTCATGGTGCTGAAACTGAGGCGGTTTGGGAAACCGAGGAGCGTATTGATCGCGCTCCACCACCGGACACGCGCCGCGCTCTGCGTTTACCGTGCGTCAACAGAGACTCGTTCTCGGAGCAGCCGGACGGTTCCTCCGGTGGTGGTGTGAGGGGGAGCGAGAAGGAAAGAAAGGCCGCTGCGGGAGGAGAGTACGTGGGCTGCGGGCCGGCCTTCTGGGGCGGGGGCTGTCTGCAGTCAGAGCTCATCCAGTATCACATCAACAAGCGCTTGAAGAAAACCGGCAGGATGCAGCGAACAGCATCTGACGAGACGCAACCGGGACCGGCCTCACAGGCCACGAGCGGCGCCGACGAGCCCGTGACACAGCAGAATGAAGCCCTGCAAGACGAGATCGAGAGATTGGAGGATGAAAACGAAGAGCTTAAGGTTTGTTTGTGCTACTTGAGAAAATGTATAACACACCAATCATGTTAAAAAACATATGGATGAATGAAAAGATTGATAGATAGATAGATAGATAGATAGATAGATGGACAGACAGGCCTTTTTAAGAGCTGAAGATGATAGATAGATAGATAGATAGATAGATAGATAGATAGATAGAAAGATGGATGGATAGATGGACAGACAGACCTTTTTAAGAGCTGAAGATGATAGATAGATAGATAGATAGATAGATAGATAGATAGATAGATAGATAGATAGATAGATAGACAGATAGTCCTTTTTAAGAGCTGAAGATTAGGGTTAGATAGATAGATAGATAGATAGATAGATAGATAGATAGATAGATAGATAGATAGATAGATAGATAGATATGAATATGCACAATATGTGCATATAACTGCACAAATGTAGATTTCCACATTAATTTAATAAGCATATACATATGTTGATGACCATTAGCAAAGTTGATAAATGATGCATGTTGTTAACTGTGAACGTACATGAATTCTGTGGGTTAGCATGTCAATTCAAAATCAAAGCATGTTACTTGCTTTTGAAAAATACTTTTTTAATGACTCCTGCTCAGAAGGTGCATGGCAATTTTGTTCTAACACAATTGATTCCTGCTCAACCTGATGGATAGAAATACTGGTGATTAACAGAAATTAAGCAATGATAAGCCTGCAGAGATGTTGTCCAACCATCTTGAAACTGGAAATAGCACTCTGAGGCCCTTTTTCCATCTGGTATTAAGATGCCTTTTGGTCACACGGATCGCAAGTGGATGGCGCTAAATATAGGTGTAAATGGAGTCTAAAACGTTTCGAGCGTGTTCACATTCGATCATTTCCAAAGGTAGTCGAAAACGCATTCGACCGGATTGCTTTCATAGTGTAGATGCTCGTGGTTGAATGCATTCGAACAGCCCCAAAAGACTGGCTACTCTACGCCTACTGACCTAACGTGTAAACGTTATGGGATGTGTTCTAGCCAGACGGAATTTAAACTTTGTTGGCTGAAGATCCACATTTGGTTTGAAGACGAAAAACGTTCCAAGCACAATGTTCTCTCAACATTCCTGATTTCTAACACACATTCACTATGTTCGGCGTGGACTCGCGGCTATCAGAGCAGAAATGAAAGCTGATGCTCTCCCTGTCATCTCTGTGCGTGTTCACATGTAAATTGCATAGCTTATTTTGTCCATTAGATCGAAAGATCTAAAAAAAACAACACACATACATTTACCTGACCATAGACCTTCCCCTTGAAGAAATCAGGACAGAAGTGGTTGAAAGTGGACCAAGAGAGACAGATTGAAACTCCAGGTGTAAACGGTAGGTGTCTGCCTCGTCTACTTATGATCCGATCGACCAAAATGCATCTTAATACCAGCGTAATCAAGGCCTGAGCGAAACCCTGGAAAATAAGCATTATGACCAACAAGGGAGCATATTTTGGTCTATTTAAAAAATGTTGCCTTCTGATAATGAACAGAACAATGAGAGAAATGCAACATTGAAACAATTTAGTCCATTTTAGAACAAAGAAAAATACAGTTATAAAAACAGTCTTGGTTTAATTCAATAATTTGCATGTTCAACCAACAGTTTGTCAAGGACTTATTAAACATGTTATTTTGGAAATAATGTACAGCTTATTAAAATAATTGGAGAGCAGAAAGCTCTAATGAGCACACTCTGGTTTTCAGAATGAGATTGAGGAGATGCGGACAGAGATGGAGGAGATGCGCGACACCTTTTATGAGGAGGACACCTGTCAGTTACAAGATATGCGGCGTGAGCTCGAGCGAGCGAATAAGAACTGCCGCATCCTTCAGTACAGACTCCGCAAGGCTGAGCGCAAACGACTTCGCTATGCACAAACTGGAGAAATTGACGAGGACCTCCTAAGGAGCTTAGAGCAAGATTTGAAGGCAAATACCCATGTTTTTATCTTTAAAGGCATGCAGAGAAGGTCTATGATAAATTACCCATTCCCAATGACTTATTTGCACAATTTTTATCTAATTATTAACTTGTCATTTAGTTGATGCTTCTATCCAAAGCAACCACTAAGCCACACCACCACCATTCTGACAGGTTGCCAAGGATGTGTCTGTGAGACTCCACCATGAGCTAGAGAACGTGGAGGAGAAACGAACAAAGACAGAAGAAGAAAACGAGCGACTGAGACAGAAACTTATTGAGGTGGAAGTCACCAAACAGGCCCTGCAAAATGAACTGGACAAAGCCAAAGAGGTAGGAATACAAACACAAGTCACTACAGCGCATCTAAATAGGTTTAAATACATATTAATTGCATAGCATTCGTATAAATTTGTTGTGTCCAGTCTCAGAAACGAAGAGGAAGCAAAGATGCACAAAAGCCTGAGAGGAAGACTCAGACACCTACAGAGGTGAGGACGAAACACTGCTGTCAAATGAAGACTGTTACTTTAAAGGGGACCCCTTTTCACAAGATGTAATATAAGTCTCTGGTGTCCCCAGAATGTGTCTGTGAAGTTTCAGCTCAAAATACCACCATAGATCATTTATTATAGCTTGTCAAATTTGCCCCTATTTGGGTGTGAACAAAAACACACTGTTTTTCTGTGTGTCCATTTAAATGCAAATGAGCTGCTGCTCCCGGCCCACTTTCAAAAAGAGGGTGGAGCTTTAACAGATGATGCTTTGGTTGCTCAACAACCCCTGTGTCTCAATCGGCTCCCTAGTTCAGTAGTCAGGGCCCTGACCAGGGAGTCTGCCATTTTAAGGGCTGTCTCAATCGCAGAATCCTTCCAGGGCACTGAAACGTTCGCTCCCTGAAAAGTCCCACAATGCATCGTGAAAACCAGGGAGCATCGATGCTCACTATGCTCCCTTAACGGAAGTTCTGAAGCGCGAAACTTGAATCACGTGAGCCAACTCACTACACATAACGATACGCGATAGATGTTTTTAAAAATACAAACCGTTATTTTATTATATTTCAGCATAAACATACATCGCTAGACAGGTAATGAAGAATCTAGCTTTATAATATATCATTTATTCACGGCTGAAATGTTGCACGTATATGTAACAAGCAAATAATTAATCATAATGTACTTTAAATAACATTACAAGTAATGTTAGAAAATATCAGCTCTGTTGTTGTAAATACCAGTAGTGATGTTGTATAATGAGGACATTGTCACGTCGCCGGAAATAGAGTCATAAGTGTCCCAATGTGTAGTGAACCAGCATCTTTTACTGTCCTTACCAGTGCCCGAATTCGTGTACACGATATACTGATTCACGACCTCGGGAGCTAGGGAACTGATTGAGACACACCCAACAACAAAGTTGGAGAATGTCGGACACTGATGGAGAGACTCAGGAAGAAGTACTACAATAACTCTTCCTCTTCTGTAAAGCAGCCCAACATGGCCTAGAATACATTTCTTACTTGAATGCTCCTGTTAAATGCTTTGGGGATGAGATAAACATAGCAGACTCTGTACAGCTCAGGGGAGGAGCTAAGCTAATAGGGCAGATTCCCTCGCCAGTCATGGGCGGGGCTTCCCCCTACTCTTATGTAAATCTGGAACCGCTCATTTGGAGAGACTGTTTATGATTTATGGGGATTATAAAAAGGAGTGGGTGGATTTTTACCATTATAGGCTGGTTGTTAACACACACTGTGGACACAAATCTGTGTTCAAACACTCTAATAAAAGTGAATAGGTCCCCTTTAAATGACAAGCTCAAGTTCAGGCTTAACTAGTTATGCAGCCTTTTGCAAAGATATAAAGTGCATTATAAACTATACAGAGATGCAAATTTCCTCGTGTTCAAGTTGGTCACATGAATTAGCCGCATTCACCTACAGAAAGCTGTTTGGTTTGAAAGGAACTCATGTTGTACATTGCTACACTATTGACAACAGACCTTTTTTTGTCTGCGAAATCTTGCCCCCACCTTAACGCAACACTTCTGTTCACAGGAGGACAATGAGGACCTGAAGTGCCAACTGACCTTTGTTAAAGATGAGGCTACTTTAATGAGAAAGAAAATGGCCAAGATTGACAAGGAAAAGGACCGTTTGGAACAAGAACTCCAGAAGTATCGTTCTTTCTATGGAGATCTGGACAGCCCTCATCCAAAGGGTGAAGCTGGTGGCCCACCCACTACAAGGGAATCAGAGCTGAAACTCCGCTTGCGATTGGTGGAAGAGGAGGCCAACATCCTGGGACGTAAGATTGTTGAATTGGAGGTGGAGAACCGTGGCCTGAGGGCGGAGTTGGATGATCTTCGAGGTGAAGAATCCTCCAATGGGGGCTTATCCGGAGCGGAAGGAGGGATGGGGCGCGAGCA
This sequence comes from Chanodichthys erythropterus, assembly GCF_024489055.1. Lineage (NCBI taxonomy): Eukaryota > Metazoa > Chordata > Actinopteri > Cypriniformes > Xenocyprididae > Chanodichthys > Chanodichthys erythropterus. Next base: position 33,686,380 of record NC_090240.1, read on the forward strand.
GGGGTCTGAGCTGTCGGAGCTGAGGCAACAACTGCAGTTGGTGGAGGATGAAGCAGAACTTCTGCGGAGGAATCTGGCAGATGTAGAGGAACAGAATAAGAGAGTGACATGTGAGCTGAACAAACTGCGATTTAAAGAGGGTACAAGGCATGCCTCGGGTGGTAATGCAGCGAGTGCCGCCAGTGGAGCAGGAGACAGCTCCAAAGCCGAGGCCTTGCAGGAGGAGCTGAAGGCAGCGAGGAAGCAGATCAATGAACTGAGTGGGAAAGTGATGCAGCTGCAGTACGAGAACCGTGTGCTGCTTTCCAACATGCAACGGTATGATCTATCATCTCACCTAGCTGTCACACCACGAGACAGTGACGCAGAGAGCGACACTGGTCCTGGAACTGGAGGGCGTAGAGGAAGCGACGACGACTCATCTTCCTCTCGTCTTCCTCCCCATCGCAAACGTGAGGGTCCTGTTGGAGGAGAAAGTGACTCAGAGGAAGTCCGCAACGCTCGGTGCCTCACTCCAACTCGCTCTCTCTATTCTCCTGAATCCGCCCGTCTCCTCTCGCGTTCCATTCGGGACAGGCAACAGATGATTGACATCCGTGCTGAAGCAGAGCGATTGGGACGAACCATTGATCGGCTCATAGCCGACACCAGTAACATCATTGCAGAGGCACGGGTGTTCGTGTCTAATGGGGATCTTTTCGGCCGTATGGAAGATGATGAGGATGGTGGCCGGATCAGGGAGCATGAGCTACTCTACCGCATCAACGCTCAAATGAAGGCCTTCAGGAAGGAGCTGCAGGGGTTTATAGACCGACTTGAAGTCCCAAAACCCGAGGAAAGAGATTCAGAAGAACCATTATCTGTGAGTCTGGCAAGAATCTGTGTGTCTATGTGAAGCACAATAAGAATGTTTACCACACTGTAAAGGTATAGTTCAGTTCAATTCTGTCATTTACTCAACCTCATGATTCTCTTTCTTTTGTGGAACAGTGACCAGGGCTGTCAAGCTCCTAAAAGGACAAAAAAAAAAAACAATCATAAAAGTAGTCCATACAAATCTTGCACTGTATTCTAAAGCCACGTTTCCCCAGCAGGAACTTTCCCCAGGAACTAGGGGCTTTGGGGTGGTACTGGTGTGTTTTGACCACAGGGACCAGGGTCTAAATGAAGTTCCAGGTAAAAAAATGTCCCCCTTAGAAAGTCCCTGCTCACGAGGTAGTACTTTTTCAAAGTTCAAAGAACTTTCGGGGGTGGGACTTGGGCGCTGAACATGCTGATTGATAGAGTTCACGCAGCATTTTGATTGGTTGACTCCACGCAGCATTTTATTTCCACCTCCATTTTTAAAAGTCTGTTGCGGTGCGTGCAGTAAGAGTTGTTTGCTATTTGAATCAACAATGGAGTTTAAAAAATACAACCAATGGACCAGTGATGAGGTTCAGGCTTTATTAAGCTTTTATGCAGAGGACGAAATCCAGTGGGAACTGGAACGTTGCGCACAGTCCTACATCAACGGAATAATTTGCCTAATCTTCACGGTACTTGAAGACCACGATGAAAACGCAGACAGCAACAGGTCTGGGGGAAAAAGTCCCTTGGAAAAATTTACTGCAACAAATTTTTCAGGGTAATTTCAGGGGAAACAAGGCTTAGGGACAAAATTTAGGTTTTTTTACTAAAACTGTTTAGTGACAAAATTATTAAAAGTGTGGTTACAGAAGCCTTATAATGCATAAGTCATATTTGAATTTTGAGCAAACAAGAGAATCACAGGGTGAGTAAATTATGACCAATTTTATTTTTGGGTGAACTATTCCTTTAAAGAGAGTGAATTTGATAGTGAGGAGGAAGGAAGCACTAAATATTTAAGAGAGTTCATTGCCTGACTGCTTTTAACATTCAGCAAAATAACAAAGCATAATTTTGTGATTTGCCAAGAATTTGTAAACTATGCAAATAGAAAATGTTAATGGCTATAATATCTTAACCTTTCTCTCTTTCTCTCTGATCCTGTCTTCCCACGCACCCATGTTTTTTAATGCATGTTCGTCAATCCTGTCGGTTATTCACCCAGATGTTTCAGCCCATCATTTTATTCATCCTCATTCTAGTGTTGTTCTCCTCACTCTCTTATGCCACCATTTTTAAACTTGTATTTCTTTTTACCCTCTTTTTTGTCCTGTGATCACCATCCGTCCACTCATTAGCATAGTCTCGCCCCTTTGTTTTGTTTGTTTGTCAATGTTGTGTATGTCACCATGGTTGAAGAATCACAGGACATTCACTTTCCAAGCACAGACAGCACGTTTAAGCACAGAAGTCTGCAAAACCTTAATTTCCAAAAAGCTGGAGGCTGTTTTACCCAATTCACATATATATACAGCTGCATTGGAAGGCGCATCATCAAGACAAGAGTTTTTTTGCAAATAAAGACTGTTATACATCACTGGAAAAACATTACATGCATTTCTCAAGACATCAATACCCTTGAGCCTCTGGAAACTGCATTACCCAGAAGACATTTCTTTCATTAAGGACTATGGCTATCTGCCCATTGACACTTGCTTTGCCACCAAAGACTTGCAACGAAATATGCAACTGCAATTTACCATTAAGGGGCACATTACCACATTGGCCAGAATGCCTGCCACTGCACACTTAAGATACATCAGCTGGAATGATTACCTGTCGGAAGCATGTAAAGGTGAGTAAGAACATGGTATACAACTATATGGTCAGAGAGGAACATAGGAGTTAGGAATCATCCATTTGTACAATATAATTTGTGTGACAAGAACTACAGTTTTGCATAGATAAATTAGGTTGCAAAAGAACCTGAAGAAATTGCACAAATGCTGCACAAAAAGTTTCATGCAATATTCTAAAGAACAGCTGTGGCTTTGGTGTGGTTGGGGAAATCGCTTATGTACATGATGGGAGTATGCCGGTACTTTACCTTCTGTTGCACCAGAGCAGGATCAGTCTACTGCTGAACGTGCTCCTCATTCCAGCAAGCATGTTATGGAGGGTTGGGATATGTTACCCATGATGATCAGCAGTTTGGGCGTCAGAGCTTCATGCTTTCTGCATGAGTTTATTCAGCTTGTTGGCATCTCCAGTTTTAACCTCTGTTGAAGGGTCAGAATCTTCTGAAGTCATCAGCAGTAATTCTTTAGTTAAATCATTAAAGCTGTCAATGGATAAAAATAATTGCTAAAAACAACTGTGGAAGCGCTGAGTTCACAAATTATTTCGATCACAAATACATTTGTTTTGTTTAGGTTTATATGGGTGTACAATCTAAAAAAATGCTGGGTTAAAAACAACCAAAGTTGGGTTGAAAATGGACAAACCAACCAAATAAAACTGCCCAGCAGGTTGGGCAAACATTTAACCCAACTGCTGGGTTTGTCAATGTTCATTTTTTTAGTGTAGGCTATTAAAAAGACAATTAAACTTCGAGAACAACAGCTCATCTGTTTTCTAGAGTCAGTCTCTTTTTGGAACTCCTGCCAGCTGAAATTTAGCGAAAAAGTCAAACATACAGATTTTATCTCAGATTTTGCCAGTTCTACGGTGTTCTCCATTCTCAGAGGCTTTTGCTTTGTTGTTTTCCTTCCTGCATTATTGTGCCCGGAAACTATTTGAGTCAGCGGCCAATATTAGGGCTGAACTGTCGGCTGTCTGTTTATTGCGCAACAGCCACATGTGTCAAATAAATACAAGTGTGAGGCGCCCATTAAGAACTGCGGACAGCACACTTAGTATCCGCTAATTCTGTCCACTGGTATCTTAAAAATAAAATGGACAGAGTGTTTTGAGAGTCACAAATAGCCCAGTTGCCTATTGGGATTAGTAGAAATCGAAACAACTGGAATAGGAGTCACAAGACTGCAATCTGCCAAGTCCTAAAAGCAACCTAGCAACAGTTTCACAGAGGTGGGGTAGAACTGAGCATTTTAAAATAGCCATGTAAACACTCTCCCTCTGCCTTTGTAATTTTAACCTAGAATGTCAGTGACGACAGTCTCTTGCATGGAGACCATGAATGCTGGAATAAATCTGACATTATGACACCGGATACCTGGTGGGTCTGACGTCGCAGGGGTAAATACTTAGAGTCACTATAAAACCCCGGGGCCCCCTCAGGACTACAGTTGTTTACTCCTGAGCTCTGGACAGGACCATAGGGCCGGACAGAGGAAACATTTAAGATCCAATACGCTGGACTTTTACGTCACACCATAGGGAACGAACCTCCGGGGTCTTTGCGATGTTACATGCTGTTCAAGTGCAGGAGCTGTCAAAAAGGAGGTGGTACTGAAACAAGAGTGATCTTGATTTAAGCCACAAACCTGTACTTGAAAACCATACTCATATTCTGGAACGTCAGTTCATCGCAAGCTCATGAGAGGGAATTACCGGAGGAACCAATAATACGATTTAACTGGTAAGGATTAAGAAAGCTTCTAGACAAGAATGGAACGGAAACCTCCTCTTTGAAACCTGTTAAAGTATGAAATTATTACTACTTGTAACTCTTTTGAAGCTTTTTAACTTTTTCTGGGTTGACAACGTTATACAACATTAAGAACCTTGCAGCCAAACTGGTCACACTTCACACTAAATGTATTCACATATGTATGTGCATATACTTGCTAAGAGAATACTAACAAGCAATATATACTTAATATGTAAATATTTTATGCAATGGTCTGTAAATATAGAAGCATTAGTAGTATTGTGATCAGTTACATTTACATAAATTAAGTGTGCATGCATGTTGTAATGTAAACAGATACACACTCTGTCTTTTTAGTTTTATGACACATAATCGCAAAGGGTATAAATATCCCTCTATGCTTACGTCATACGGCGGTACATTCTGGCAATTTCAGGAGTTAAACTGGGTGTCATGTTCCTTGACGGCAGAAAATTCCATCCCTAACACCCGCCGTAAATCAAAGCTGTGTTACAGAAAAACTCAGTGACATTACCATGGAAAGGATGCAACTATTCTGAGCTCATCCAAGCGGGTAAAAGGTTCCGCACTTGCTTGGAACTTTGACCTCATCCTAGCCTGAAAGAAGTGGCGTAACCTCATAGTTAAAGATCTAGACTGGCAGTAGGTGTAGGTTCCCATTTTGCAAGGGGCAACCAATTACCCTTTACTATTGTGCCCTTGATCAAGAGAGATCAGATTACACCAGGGAGACTGTCCATGTTATAAAACTGACTTCAGAATCCCTGAAGTCCCTTTAGGTAACTTGAGCATGTCTAATGAAGTTGGTGTGGTAAAGAAAGTGTTGACAATTTTGACAGTTAAGGGCTGGTTTGAAGGACATGGAATGCATATAGAAATGAGTCAAAGTTTTAAAGCAGGTGTCCAGAGCAAATAGCTGGGATTTTGTTTCCTTCTACAAGTCTACTTCATTGCAATTCAATCAAGAAGAAGTCACTAATGTTTAGATTCATAACTCCTTTGAACTTCAAAGCAAGCCACACTTGACACTAGAATTTTTCACAGTCATTTATTTACTTGAGATATTTAGGATAGGCTGTTGAATCAATGATGAATCAATGATGAATGTCTTTTTTGTCTTCATAGAGGTATTGGTGGACTTGCCAATGTGGTCACTCCAGTGACCTTTCAGGAATTGCAGCATAAGATTCTGAGCACAGACAAACACTCGCAAAAGAATGGCCGCATTGGAATTGCACTGTGGGCCGGAGCCTGGGAGTTGTGTGTGGGGTGGAGAGAGAGCTGACCTGCTTGATAGTTTTGACTCTGAGATGCAGGAATGGGAAGATCAACTACAGGACATGCAGAGGAAGATTGAAGAGGTGAGACAAACTTTCAGCTGCAGTGATGCCAGTCAGTGTGACAGAATCCATCTCCAGATCTAGAGAGAGAGAGATACTCATTCCGATCCTTATTTAAAAATGTAAATAAACATCAAAAATATGATGCCAAAAGATCCAGTAGCACTGCAATCCTGTATTTACTAGGGACCATGAAGTTGTTGATGTTGTGATAGTGACCACTAACTAGGATTGTGATTGGCTGAAAGAACCTTGACCCCCTGTTGCCAAAGTTGGCTGTATCGCTTGGATATAATAATAGGTGCTTCACTCTTCGTTTGGAACCAAGACTTTGACAGATGTTAACAAGCTTATTAAACCCAAAGGGATAGGGGTAACAGGAAACCCAAAAACATTTACGCACACACAATCTCTCTCTCTCTCTCTCTCTCTCTCTCTCTCTCTAACACACACACACAAATACACCAAAATACTTAGGAAGTCAATGCGTTCATGTTGAAACAGGCCAAGTGAGTATGTTGTTATTGGTAGATTAATTAACTATTAAGCAAGTAATCCCCTTCTCTTTCACTAACCCCTTTCTGAAGAAAGTTTTATCTGTTTAATCAAATATTACATAATTAGTCCATGCAGTACACTATACTAGTTGTATTTGCTGACTTGTGCATTTGAAATATGCAAAACATGCTTTGCAACTGCTGAGTTTGTCTCTAATATTATGATTTTAATTATGTATTTCAGTTGTACAGTGAGGTCAAAGCAAGAAGAGAAGCCAGCGAAAGTGGCACAAACAATGTCACAAACAACAAAAGCCTGGACATTACTTTGCTTCCTGTCAACTCTCATTATAGATACCAGGCCAATGGTTATCATGAACCCCATGGTCACCCCAACAACAACTTCCCAATTCGTCAATGCAATGAAGTAAGAGCAGATTGTTCAGTTATGCAAAGCCTTGGGTTTCACCACCCCAGTGATTACTATAATGGCTCCAACAATTACTCACTTGATTCCCTGGGCAAAGGCAGCCATTATCCTACCAGTTGTCATGATCTTGAAAGGCAAGATGCCACCCTAGACATCCTCAATGGATATCTCCAAAAGGGCCCGCATTTTGGAAAGAACTTAGGGAATCTTGAAACCCCAAATGCAGTGAGTACCTCTTTTACTATTTATCAATCTTTACTTCATCTAGACTCTTAAACCCCAAGGATTTGGTACCTTTGATATTCCTCTTATATCCCATATCTCCCTCTTTTTGCTATCAGAACCCCAAGGTATATCCAGTTACACAAAGTTATCAAGATAGCATGAAGACTAGCATGGTGACAAACAGGTAAAGCCTTTCCTGTCTCAATTTATCAGAATCATTCCTATTGTTTGTCCTAACAAATTGGTTGATAGTTATTGACCAATTCTTAGTGTTTGCCCAATGCCCTTTTGTGGCTACTTTTGATTGATTTGTCTATTCACTTCAGGACTGCATTGTGTGTAGTTCAGGATGAGTTTGAGGAGGCTGAGAACAAGAAGAACAAGAAATCAAGTTGGGATGACTCCCAAGCCCGCCACGTTAGCTGGAAAGACCCAGTTTCATCCAACGAGCTTCCCCCTAAATATTCAGCTTCCAAACTGGCAGTCAGACAGAGAGATGCTTCTCCTGTAACCCCTCGTTCCACTTACCATGAGTCATCACAACAATCTGACAGGAAGTGCCTCTTGCTTGACAGGAAATCTGGCAGCCCATCAGTGTTGCGTAAGTTTGGTGCCATGTTGCAGGAGAACGAGGGGAAAACCCTGATAGAGGATGGTCTTGTGACCACAGTTGTTTCCACTGAACCTCCAAGGCACACCAGCACTCCCATTTGCCAGAGCAAGTTTGATGCCAAGCGGGCATCCACGCGTGCGCCCGTCCAGAAATGCCTTGCAGACTGTGACGTACTGGTAGCAGAACTGGAGCTCAGCCAGGAGCCTTGGGCAGCTGGTCCTTCTAGACATCTCCTGAATGGAGACAGAGACAGTGGGAGGGGTGGTAGTACTCTTGAACAGTATGGCTTGTCCTTTAACTTAAGCCCGTCACAGTCTCACCTTAAATCAAAGTATCACAAGGCACCTCAAGGGCCTAAAGCCAGCAAATCAGGCTTCCAGGGTGAGGACCTAATTTCTGACTACCAGATGGTGGAGAGGATTCTGGCAGCAGGATCTCAAAACTTCAGGAAGATACACACAGGACTTAGTGTTGATACCATGAGACAGGGAAATGACAACTTGGAGCAACTTCTAGAAATGATGGAAATAGAGAACAACAGAAGTCAGAGGGTCACATTCACCCAGCAACTGGACACCAAGCAGGTGAATAGGGTATACAAATGTGATCTGCACGCACACTAAATTACAATGCAACATTTACCTTTGTCAGAGTTATGGTGCAATTGTAGTACACATGGTCTCGGGCCAGTGTTTCCTTGGTCTGGAGAGCCATTTTCTTGTAGATTTCAGTTCCAACTCTGCTCCAACACAATTGGTTTTCAGGTAAACCCAGACATCTTGATTAGTTACTTCAGTCATGTTTAATTAAAGTTGAAACTAAACTCTGCAGGAAAGTGGTTCTCCTGGACCAGGAATGAGGAACCCTGCTCTGAGCTGCCCATTCTCCCTTCTCTCCCATACACTACTTTCTTTTCTGTTTCCTCTAACCTGCCAATTTAAGACATAACATATTGGTACATAAAATGCAAGTATTGATCATTTATGCACAAAGATACTTAGATTAAAATTTGTTCCCCTCCAGGTCAACCATGAGTTGTCTCCTGCCCCCAGCAGTAGCAATTTTTCCCGTCCTGCTAGACCAGCCAATCAACGTCGTCCATCCAGGTGGGCAAAGCATGCCCCCTCAAGCAAAATCGCCCACACATCCTGCCCACCAAGCCCTGGCCTGAAAGCCAAACAGTTCTTGAATTCATATTCCCAGCACACAGAAACTGTGATCATGTGACCAGGATAGAACAACCTTGAATGGACACTTTAAAGGACATTTTCACCAAAAGGAATAGACAAACCTTTAACCTTTTGTAGAACAAAATCTACTTTTTTGTATATAACCACCATCACTTCAGAGAACCTTATTGCAGCCCACTAGGATGGCCTGTGATATTTTCATTAAATAACTTCAAAAGGATACTGTTTTCATTTAACTCTGTGCTGTTTGAAGTGCTTTGGAAAGTAACTCCAGTGGAAATTCTCTGACCTGGTGAACTTCTGTGCCTATGAACCTTTCATTGCCTTTTTCTCTTCATTTCTTTCTGTCATTCTCATTCAATTTTGTATTATTTTATTCTTTTTTTCTATTTTCCTGAGTGCTTTGTGTACACTGCAGTTCTTTTGGTGCCATGTAGGGCATTTTTTTGTAACCATATAAGCATGTATGCAATAAGCATAACATATTTAAGCATACATGTCAACGAGTTATTGAGCCTTCTCTATTATGCATTACCTGTAAAGGCGTGCACAAATGTTTTGATGTTCTGTCAAAGTCCATTTCAGTGCTGCATTAGTGCTTCATAATATTGACATGTAGAGGTTATTACGGGCTCATAATCTTTTTATAAGCCTTATTTGACTGCGCCTGACGTGGGCTGTAACTACGCGGTGCATGGCACCTTTCTGCGGGAACATGTCTGCATTCTCCAGCCTTGTAAAGAAAATCCTTTAAGTTCAACATCTGTGAAGAGTAAATTATATCTTTTGACCATATTATAATGAAGAAATGCTTTGGAATGTTTATTTAATGTTGTGATATGATCCTTACAAAAACGTGATGCTTTTTGTGTTTTTTTCTTTCTCAGTATAATAAACGCAAGTGCTTTGACGAGTTAGTGAAACTCTTGAACTCTAGACTCTGAACGCTTCATTGTTTTTGTTTTTCATGGCGATTGCTAATGTTATCATTGAAATTTCTCTTCTGTTCAGTGTGCTATTACTTTCTCTTGTGATCTGGCTAGCCGATTCAAATGCATCCACTTGTGAAGCAACCCAAGTCATCCAGGGACTAGAAAGTCAAATAGACTTGGGTTCTTTTGACTTTTAGCCAGTAAGCAACCACAACAATGTGTTAACAACCACTCTGAACACCTGATTTATAACACAGCAACAACCTAATAACCATCCATAATATCCTAGTAGCATCTCAGCAACTTGATGTGGTAACTTCATGGCCCCTTTCATCACTTTTTTCCCTAAAAAGCAAAACTACAGTATAAGACGCTTCATGCCAACATAGTAAAAAGGCCCCTCTTTAATTAGCTCCTTGTTGAGCAGTATTAACAGCATTAACATTGCTCTTATCATATGTTGCTAAAAGCTACCAGGAAGAGTCCTGTTCCTCATCCAGAGTCCTAATGTAACCAGCTCTTACTGAGCTTTGCTCTCTCTCTCAGCCCTGCTCTCCCGGTTACTCGACCCGCTGCTGAAATGTTGCACCTGTGCCTGAAATAGGAAGCGTGACGTTGTTTTGGTGCCAGAAATCTTAGACGTGTCAGTGGAAGGGTGAGGGGGTGTGTGATGTCCAAGGGGCATCTCTCTCAGTCTCACTCTGAATCTGTAAATGAGGCTTTCCTTCACCATAACACCTCCCTGGAAGCACGGAGCAGCATCTTAATGTGGTCTTTAGATAGAGTTAGATGTTCACAACTTACATGTGAGGTCTTCATAGCACACCACATGAATTTATTAATACAGGACAGGAGTAACCTGAGGTTAAAGGGTTACTCACCCTCATGTCTTTAAGACCGTAGGCCGTAAGACCTTTGTTCATCTTTGGAACACAAACTAAGATATTTTTGATTAAATCCATAGGCAGCAACCTCATTGTCCCTTTTGAGGACCAGAAAGGTAGGATAGACATTGTTAAAATAGTCCATGTGACTACAGTGGTTCAACCTAAATGTTATGAAGCGACGAGAATAACAAAACAAAACTTTCTTCTCTCCCCTGTCATTTTCATTGACTATTTTAACGATGCCTTTACCTTTTTGGACCTCAAAAGGTGCAATGACGTTGCTGCCTATGTGTGGTTCAGAAACCCTTGGATTTCATCAAAGATATCTTAATTTGTGTTCAGAAGATGAACGAAGGTCTTACGGGTGTGGAACGACATGAGAGTGAGTATTTAATGAAAGAAAAGTAATTTTTGGGTGAACTAACCCTTTAAACTCGTTGCAGATTTCTTACTGGGTTCAAACCAGCCTCCTTCTCGTCACCTTCTCGTTGAGCCTTAACCCCTTAACCACCACCTTTGCGTCCTTGAAAACCTGAGGTTTGTGTGAGTGGTGTTTACTCAAAACAAAACTCTCTGCCATGATGGTAGGATGTTTGTCAAGTGTTTGCATAAGTGTTTCTTCAGCTGCATAGGGCTTTGCTGAGACGTTACTAAAACTGAAGTAATAGCAATAGCGATGACTAAAGGAATGATACAATCAAAGGGTTAAACTGGCAGCTGGACAGTCTCCATGATGTCACAAAGACGTCTCTGTGGAATTGGTGAATTACCGACGTCTAATCCTGGACAGTAGAACACAGACAACTTGGCTATATAAAGCTCTCTAAGTGAATGCTGATCTCAGATCATCTCAGCCAGTGTCACCTGCTGTTGTAGAAGTGTATGAGTACTGCTTGAATGTGTAAGAGTTGCCCAGTAACACATCTGTGATGTCAGACAGGAAAGACAACCAGTAAGAGCTCTTCAGATGCCTTGCCATGTGTCTCCTGCTGGTAAACGTGATTTCACCAAGTGCAACATGTTCCTGGATCAATGGCTTTGTTGATCCTGGAACAACATTTCAATACAGTCAGATTTGAGGGGCAAGTTTACAGTTTATGTCAAGTTTAGGCTTACAACCAGGTGTTAGGTGATTCTGCATCAGTGTTATTCACTTAACGTTTCCCTATGATTTTAGGGATAAGGTATGGGCAAGGTTAGAGGGGTAAAGGGTTAGTTCACCCAAAAATGAAATTTCTGTCTTTAATTACTCACTCTCATGTCGTTCCAAACCTGTAAGACCTACAGTTCATCTTCGGAACACAAATTAAGATATATTTGATGAAATCTGAGTTGTTTTTTTATCTCCTATAGAAAGCAACCTAATTACTATCATTCAAGGTCCAGAAAAGTAGTAAAAACATCAATTCAATTCACATTTATTTGCATAGCGCTTTTCATGATACATATCGTTTCAAAGCAGCTTTACAGATAATGCATGTCAACATTACAATTTAGAGAATGCAGTAATGTAATAATTTAGGCAATTTAATTTACAATCACTGTTAGCAGTTTAATTGAAGGTAGAAGCAATGAGCTCCTGAAAAATGAATTACATATTAACAATAATTAGGATATGTAGAAATTTGGTAATGTGCATGTTGATCCAGATGTTGCGTCATCTGAAGTCCTCACAGGAGTTGGCGCCATTTCTTCAAAGCTGCTGGTCATCTGAGGTCTTCTTAAAGGTGCTAAAGAGGATCTTTTCGTCGACTGAGAAACCAAAGACTGTTACTGAGTTTTTTAAATGAGCGCATGCGTAAGAACAACCCCCCTCCTTCGAAGGAACGCCTCCCAAAACACGAGTGTTGGAACACGAGTGTTTACCACCGACATTCGCTGTGACATGTTAGTGGATTCATTATGTCGGACTCACCGCAGGTAACTCATAATCTGCAGTTGTCACTCCTGTCTCCTGACAAAAACATTGCATGCGGCGCCTGTGGAGTGTGGAAAGTTACTGGAGCGTGCAGCCGCGCTCGTCTCTCACAAGGAACGTCACGGCAGTGATTGACAAGCCAGAGGGCCAATCGTTTACGCAATGATCGCGTAAACGATTGGCTGATGTTTTTAAGGCCCTGCCTCGTGCACAGATGATGTATATTAATATTATTCCTTTCAGTGCACCTAATAAATAGTCTTTTATCAGTTAGTAAAGACAGTTTCAAGTAATATTGCAAAAATGTATAAAACAAAACATCCTCTTTAGCACCTTTAAGAGGCTCAAAAGGTGCACCATCGTTAAAATAGTCAACGTGACTACAGTGGTTCAACCTTAATGTTATGAAGTGAGGAGAATAATTTTTCTGTGCAAATAAATGAATAAATAACGCCTTTATTCAAAAATATCTTCTCTCCCCTGTCTTACTGCTACATTGTTTATGTCCAGAGCTTACAGGTTCTACATCCGAACCCTGACTTTAGAATTAATTACATTATGCATTATTGATTTTTATTATGAACCTGTATATAGTAGTTCTTAGTAGTCTTCTGGGAGGTATGAAAAAATAGTAGTTACTAAGTATGTTAATAGTAAACTTCCTCATTCAACTGAATGCTATTACTTTCTAATTAGTTAAAAGTGCCCTAGAACCAGTTTTTATAAGATGTAATATAAGTCTAAGCTGTCCCCTGAATGTGTCTGTGAAGTTTCAGCTCAAAATACCCCATGGATTCTTTTTTTAATTAATTTTTTTTAACTGCCTATTTTGGGGCATCATTATAAATGAGCCGATTCAGGGCTACTGGCCCTTTAATTCTCCTGCTCCACGCCCACGGAGCTCGCGCTTGCCTTGAACAGTGCATAAACAAAGTTTACACAGCTAATATAACCCTCAAATGGATCTTTACAAAGTGTTCGTCATGCATGATTATGTGAGTATTGTATACTGTTATATTGTTTGCATTTGATTCTGAATGAATTTGAGGCTGTGCTCCATGGCTAACGGCTAATGCTACACTGTTGGAGAGATTTATAAAGAATGAAGTTGTGTTTATGAATTATACAGACTGCAAGTGTTTAAAAATGAAAATAGCGACGGCTCTCTTGTCTCCGTGAATACAGTAAAAAACGATGTTAACTTTAACCACATTTAACAGTACATTAGCAACATGCTAACGAAACATTTAGAAAGACAATTTACAAATATCACTAAAAATATCATGTTATCATGGATCATGTCAGTTATTATTGCTCCATCTGCCATTTTTCGCTATTGTTCTTGCTTGTTTACCTAGTCTGATGATTCAGCTGTGCGGATCCAGACGTTAATACTGGCTGCCCTTGTGTAATGCTTGAACATGAGCTGGCATATGCAAGATTTGCCTGTTCTTCGGAGGTCTTTTAAACAAATGAGATTTATATAAGAAGGAGGAAACAATGGTGTTTGAGACTCACTGTATGTCATTTCCATGTACTGAACTTTTGTTATTCAACTATGCCAAGGTAAATTCAATTTTTGATTCTAGGGCACCTTTAATCATAGTCTCTTGTTAGTTATAGCATGTTATTATAATGACATTAAATAACATTTGTTCCTTTGTAGTTATACATTAGGAAGGGAAGAGTATTCTAACGTGTTATCATCCATTGCTCTATTGTTATGATGGAGCAACAGTTTGAAGAGAATTTTTCAAACATGTACAACTCCTCACCTCCACTTAATTTGAGTCAAATCAGACATCACATGGTAGCTCTTGAGTATACTAAGATTTGTATCCACAGTAACACAAGAATGCATTCTAAGTATGTACAACAGGAACATGCACATCTTCATTTACATGCTTGCATGAAGAATATTTGTGGTCTGGAAATAATTCAAACTAGTTAAATCAACCTAAACTCTGATTTTAGATTTTAAACTGGATATGTGATGAACACTTTGGCTCGTGGGCAAAATGATTCAACCAGTATCATGGAGCAGTAAGCCTGCCCAGGTGAAAAAGAATTATATTAAAAATATACTTTAATAAAGTGTACTAAGTATATTTTCTACATTTTGTACTATTTTCGTCAAATCCAAGTATAGTTAAGTGTATTCAATTATGTATTAACTTCAACTTAACATCTATTTAACTACACTTCTAGTGTAAATAGTATACTAAAATGGAACAACTTTTTTTAAACTTCAAGTGCACTAAAATACACTAATGAAAATCAAGATTCATGAGCAATTAAGCACACTTACAGTACAATTGCATTGTATTGCTATTCTAATGTAAATACACTTAAAAAGGCATTGCAGTGCAAATTATAGTTGTGTTTAAGTACATTTTGTGCATACTGCTATCATACTTATAATTACTATAAACAGTTAATTTAGTATGCCTCTGTAACATTTCAAGTGATCTACAAATGCACTTCCTAACTATATTTAGTGCTTTTAAAGTGTCCCACTATGACAATAATAATGTTTTTGAAGTGAAGTTCAATTACAACCTAAACATCATAGACACGTACTTTCAGTGCAATGTTATTATAGTGTAAGGTAGAAACAAATTGAAAGTACATTTCATTTGTAATTTTATCCCCATTTTGTTATACTTAAGCATGAATGTTGGTATTACACTACAAGTGTATTACATTACAATTCAGTTCAAATACATTAAATCAACGGATTACAAATTGCATTTCAGAAAAGGATCTTTATTATTAACACTAAAGTAACACACAAAAGCAGATATTGGCAAAAGGAGGAACCTTGAACAGTCGACTTTCTCTAAAATGCCGGGAACAGAACAATGGCAAACAACTTACTACACATGCATATCTACAGGTGCTGGTCATATAATTAGAATATCGTGAAAAAGTTCATTTTTTCATTGTAAATTATTTTAAAAAATGAAACTTTCATTTATACTAGATTCCCTACATGTAAAGTAAAACATTTCAAAAGTTTTTTTTTTTTTTTTTAAATTTGTTGATTAGAGCGTACAGCTCATGAAAGTCCAAAATCCAGTATCTCAAAATATTAGAATATTTACATTTGAGTTTCATTAAATGACCATCCCTACAGTATAAATTCCAGGTATCTCTTGTTCTTTGAAACCACACTAATGGGGAAGACTGCTGACTTGGCAATGGTCCAGGAGACAATCATTGACACCCTCCACAAAGAGAGTAAGTCACAGATGGTCATTACTGAATGGGGTGGCTGTTTACAGAGTGATGTATCAAAGCATATTAAATGCAAAGTTGACTAGAAGGAAGAAATTGGGTAGGCAAAGGAGCACAAGCAACAGGGATGACCACAAGCTTGAGAATACTGTCAAGTAAAGCCGATTCAAACACTTGGGAGAGCTTCAAAATGAGTCAAATGAAGCCGGAGTCAGAGCATCAAGAGTCACCACACTTAGACATCTTCAGGAAAAGGACTACCAAGCCACTTCTGAAACAGAAACAACGTCAGAAGCATCTTACCTGGGCTAAGGAGAAAAAGAACTGGACAGTGAACAGTGGTCGAAAGTCCTCTTTTCAGATAAAAGTAAATTTTGCATTTCATGTTGACATCATGGTCCCAGAGTCTGAAGGAAGACTGGAGAGGCACAGAATCCAAGCTGCTTGAAGTCTAGTGGGAAGTTTCTGAAGTTAGTAATGATTTGAGGGGCCGTGACATCTGCTGGTGTTGGTCCATTGTGTTTTATCAAGTGCAACGTCAATGCAGCCATCTTCCAGGAGATTTTGGAGCACTTTATGCCTCCATCTGCTGACAAGCTTTATGGAGATGCTGATTTCCTTTTCCAGCAGGACTTTAGCACCTGCCCACAGTGCAAAAAACACTTCCAAGTGGTTTGCTGACCATGATATTACTGTGTTTTATTGGCCAGCCAACATGCCTGACCTGAATCTATGGGATATTTTCAAGAGAAAGATGAGAAACAGTCGATCCAACAATATACAGATGATCTGAAGGCTCAATAGTGCCTCAGCAGTGCCACAGGCTGATCACTTCCATGCCACACTTCACTGATGCTGTAATTTGTGCTAGGAGCAAGTCATTTGCTGTAATATGTGCTGCCGACCAAGTATTGAGTGCACAAATGAACATGCTAAAACAAGAACTTGAACTTTTCTGTTTTGAAAATCCATTTTTTGATTGATCTTAGAAAATATTCTAATATTTTGAGATACTGGATTTTGGACTTTCATGAGCTGTACACTCTAATCATCAAAATAAAAAAAATAAAAAAATAAAAAAAAAACTTTTGAAATGTTTTACTTTACATGTAGGGAATCTAGAATATATGAAAGTTTCATTTTTAAAAATAATTTACAATAAAAAAATAACTTTTTCACGATATTCTAATTATATGACCAGCACCTGTAGCTCTGACTTGAGTTACTAGAGGCCTTGTAGCTCTCATTGTTGCACTTCCTCCGTAGAAGGGCCCGGATCTCTGCCACCTCGGTGTTGGGGAATCGCTCCCTCACTGCATCTGTGAAAACAGGAAAGAGACATGGGGATGAATGAAAACAGGATAGATAATGTATAACATTGAAATACAATCATTGATTATAATGGATTTGTCAATCAATCATGACAATGGATTTGGATTCATAACTATGACATTACTGTACCTAAAATTGTGTTGTTTTTTTCTGGCTCAAGCTGCTCCTTCAGCTCGCCTTTTTTTCCTTTCCCTGTGAGGGTTGCCTATAAATGCAATATGTCACTTGTGGTCACAGTATTGGTACCTGCGCCAATTTGCCAGAGGCCTTGTAGTTATTTCCGTACCAGAGCTGGGATGAACAAAGTTTCACATGGAGCATTCTGAGATAATTTTTTTGCTGAAAAGTTGTGCTAAAAAATAAACTGCCGGGATAATCATACAGCGCTTACACATCCAATAATGACATGTCCGATTCACGAACTAATGACTCAGTTGAACTGATTCACTTAAATGAATGGTTAAAACAACTGATCTGTCCAACACTGAACTCATGAGACATCTGAATCCGTGTATAACAAATCGATACACTTTACAATAATGTTCCATTTATTAAATTCTAGTTACCTACATTAGTATTTTTTTTTTAAGAAAAAGGTGAGTGGCAGAGTGTATTACTACTATACGTTGTTGTTATTTTTATGTGAATGAAGAATTAAAAGATGCACTTTTTTCAGTAAGATATGCGTTTTCAACAAATGTTAAATTCTGTTGGTTCAGGAAGGACACCATGACAGGCTGCTGGCTCCCACTGTCAATGTTAATTTTTTGTTGGAAAAGCACTCTCTGTGTTAGCTTAAAGCCCTCAAGTTTACATTGGTTACTGTATTCTTTCAATTGCTCTAAACAAGTATTTTGGGCGACCTTTTTTTTTTATTTATTGAATGCTAGACATCAATTTGTTGTTATTTTCATCTGAAAGAAGAATTACAAGATGCACTTTTTTTTTAGTAAGCTAGTTTATCGAACGCTACCTCTGACTAATGCATTACTTTGCACTTGGATAGTCTTTTATTTTGGACTTTTTATAAATTGGTATTAGTCAATTAATGGGGAGATTATCGATAATCGAATCAAACCGAAATAGAATCGGACTGGAAAAAAAAGAGTCGTTAGATTAATCGATGCATCGAAAAATAATCGCCAAAATAATCGTAAAAAAAATTATAGTTTATCCCAGCCCTAATCCGTACCAGCCCACTGTCACTTTTACCATATTGCTTAATCAGTGAAATTCAAACAAGAAGTTCCCGGCAAAAATGGCAGAGTTAAGTGGATTTTCAAATTTGTAATCTGGGAAGTCAGGTCTGTATTCCAAGACATAACGTGAACATGCATGTTCTTCAAATTAAAGGGTTAGTTCACCCAAATACCAAAATATGTCATTAATAACTTACCCTCATGTTGTTCCAAACCCGTAAGACCTCCGTTTATCTTTGGAACAAAGTTTAAGATATTTTAGATTTAGTCCGAGAGCTCTAAAGGTAAGAAAAACATCATCAAAGTAGTCCATGTGACATCAGAGGGTCAGTTAGAATTTTTTGAAGCATCGAAAATACATTTTGGTCCAAAAATAGCAAAAACTACGACTTTATTCAGCATTGTCTTCTTTTCCGTATCTGTTGTGAGAGAGAGTTCAAAACAAAGCAGTTTGTGATGATATCCGGTTCGCGAACGAATCATTCGATGTAACCGGATCTTTTTGAACCAGTTCACCAAATCGAACTGAATCGTTTTAAACGGTTCGCGTCTCCAATACACATTAATCCACAAATGACTTAAGCTGTTAACTTTTTTAATGTGGCTGACACTCCCTCTGAGTTCAAACAAACCAATATCCCCGAGTAATTCATGTACTCAAACAGTACACTGACTGAACTGCTGTGAAGAGAGAACTGAAGATGAACACCGAGTCGAGCCAGATAACGAACAACAGACTGACTCTAAGATTACACTACAGATGAAGTGAAATCAGTGTACACTTTAATAAATTATACTTTGTATTACAAATAAGCGTACTTACTAAAAGTACACTAAATTACCACTATACATTTTTGTATTTTAACATATTTTATGAGAGTATACTCTGCTATGCCACTAAAAATACACTTATTTTAGAGTGTACTGTATAAAGTGTACAGAAGTCACACTTCTAATGAAGTGAGAACATAGTACACTTTAAAAAAAAGTATACTAACAATTAATTTCCAAAAAATATATACTTCCCATAAGTACACTGAATTGCCACTCTAAGTATGTCAAATTTAATACACTTAAAAAAAATAAACTTCAATACAATTTGAAATACATTAACAACAAAGTACACTTTCAAAAAGTATATTTAAAAAATAATTTGATTACTGATAAATTAGTATACTTACTGTTTGGACTATTAAGTTGAACTTAATTACATCTTTTTTGAAGTATACTTTTAAAAAGTACAAATCAAATACTCTTTAAATAAAGTACAACAAGTAGAAGTATACTTGTTTTATAATTCATGTACTTCATTCATATTTCAAATACACTAAAGTATACTACTTTTTTACCTGGGCATGTGATCATTAAGTCTACATAAATATGCAGATAAATGCATAACTGAATGCTTGGCCAACACAATGTAAGGGCCAATGGTGGTCTTGTTGTACGCTATAGCACTCCTTGTGGTTTTTCTCAAATTTTAAATGTTATTAGCATTAGAATCAAGACCTTTGTATATAATACACTATAATAGTTAAAAACAAGTTACATATTACCCTGGAATTAAAAGCATTTTCAATTCCCCCAAAAATCAATAAATTAGTCCAGAGTTAAAGAGATAGATTCAAAAATTGAATTTACCATGGCATAGTTAAATAACAAGAGTTCAGTACATGGAAATGACATATACAGTGAGTCTCAAACTCCATTGTTTCCTCCTTCTTATATAAATCTCATTTGATTAAAAGACCTCCGAAGAACAGGCGAATCTCAACATAACACTGACTGTTACGTAACAGTCAGGATCATTAATATGTATGACCCCAATATTTGCATATGCCAGCCCATGTTCCCCATATTATGAAAGGGATTACACATCTGGATCTGTGCACAGCTGAATCATCAGACTAGGTAAGCAAGCAAGAACAATAGCGAAAAATGGCAGATGGAGCAATAATAACTGACATGATCCATGATATCATGATATTTTAAGTGATATTTGTAAATTGTCTTTCTAAATGTTTCGTTAGCATGTTGCTAATGTACTGTTAAATGTGGTTAAAGTTACCATCGTTTCTTACTGTATTCACGGAGACAAGAGCTGTCGCTATTTTCATTATTAAACACTTGCAGTCTGTATAATTCATAAACACAAATTCATTCTTTATAAATCTTTCCAACAGTGCAGCATTAGCCGTTATCCATGGAGCACTATAAAACTCATTCAGAATCAAATGTAAACATCCAAATAAACACTGTACTTACGCGATTAGACATGCTGCATGACGAACTCTTTGTAAAGATCCATTTTGAGGGTTATATTAGCTGTTTGAACTTTTTTTTTAAGGCAAGCGCGAGCTCTTGGGGCGTTGAGCACCAGATTTAAAGGGCCACACACCCTGAATCGGCTCATTTATAACGATGCCCCAAAATAGGCAGTTAAAAAATTTCATAAAAAAAAAATCTATGGGGTATTTTGAGCTGAAACTTCACAGACACATTCAGGGGACACCTTAGACTTATATTACATCTTTTGAAAAAAAATTTCTAGGTCACCTTTAAATATTATATGTTTCCATGAAACAGCTCTATTACATAACAACCCCTAGACTGAATGTCCCTCAGTGACACACCGCAGAGAACCAAAAACTCCCTTAGCCAATCATTTTCCACATTCACGCCTCAGAATACTGACCTGACACTTTTACTGCAGTAATGTCATCAGGAAACTCTTGAAATAACTGAGGGAAATTTATACCTGGAAGAAAGCAGTCGATTAATTACAATTAGTTAAACAATTGTAGATTAAATAAATGCCACTTGGTTTGATTATTTAATGACATTCATGCATTTATTTTGACAAGTATGGATTTAGCGTTAAAATACTTGTTGATAATAAACTGCAGGTATAACTCGTCATTTATCTTTGATCCTGTTTGTAAGCTTTCATTCAACATCTGTAAAATTTTAAACTACACTACTTTCCACAACATAGATTGTGTAAGTGAACTAATCTTGAATGAAAAATAAAATGAAATTAGTAATCTCTCAAATTTGACTACTTACCACCACATAAATTGTGCAAGTGCACAATATACTGTGGGATGGTCTGAAATGAGTTTCTATGGTAACTGACATGCTGACTTTTTTTGAACCCATAAAACATTTCTTTTCACAATAAAAGAGTCATGTGAACTCAGCTTTAGAAAGTTAACAAGGGCAGCATGGCATTGTACATAAAAAAATAAAAAAAATAAAAACAGCTCAGCCTTGAATTTTGAGACAGACATCTGTCAGTTAAAAAAACCCTCTCCACCTCTAATGACAGACGTACTAGACACTTCCATTTAGCGCTAGCTATACTGCAGACAGGTTAAAAGAGGTTGCTGATGGCATGGTTATATCCAGAGAACTGTCTTTACAACAGATATAGCTCAGTGCTGTGTACAATACAGACCTGACAGTCACTCCTGATGGCTGTCTGTGCTGACAGATGGATTATTGGAAAGACAGGCTCTGATAGGTTTAGACCAGGGATGGGCAACTTCAGTCCTGGAGGGCCACTGAGTTTAATTTCAATCCTGATAAAAACTCAATATGATGTGCCCATCTATCCACACACACATATATGGGTCAATGACGTGACGGGTCATTTCTTTGCCCAAAGGCCTTAATAATAATGAAAAATAAAGATATGACATCTAAAGTATGTAAGGTAGTACAACTACTGTAGATCTCTTTTATTGAATTCAAAAGGTTTTAATTATATTTTGCTACATATAAAGGTATTTTAAAGATTTTGAAGTGTCAAAAGGTCATTATTAATTAATAATTAATTATTTAATAACATGATTAATTAATTTCTGATTAAAATATCTTAAAATGTAATAAATGTATATATTTTTTATTCTGGCATTCGTTGATTTGTTATGAGAAAGAATGTTGATGTCATTTGGAGTAACCAACATAAAGGGACCATTTTGGATCAAGTCATGCATTCAATATCATGTGACAGGATGTGACATCATTCAGACACCTACAAAGGACCACATGGTCATGAAGCAAAGAAACTAACTCTCTCTTAACTATTTGAAAAATTCATGTTTCCACTTGCCTATATGCATGTTCCGAGATATTGGTCTTTGGTACAACTGCTATAAAACATGAAAAATTTTGTAATATTTTAAAAACTTGTAGTAAACATAAAATGTCTGATTGTCCTTTTGCTAGCTAGCTAGATGTTAGCACTGTTTGAAAATATCGTCATTCGGTATAATCAAGTGTCATTTGGTAAAACTGAAATTTTGGTTAAACCAAATGACTCTTTTGGTGACAAATTTTGTCCATCTTGTAAAAATGACAAAATTGTGTTAATTGATATTAAAAACCTCATTAAACCTCATTAAAAATCTCATTGTTAACACTTCATAAAACTTCAAAATTTATTATATATCCATTATGTTTTTGTTTTACACTTTTTTTCACACTTTTAAAAACTTGAAATATAAAGACAGAAGACTAGAGTCATGACTCGTTTGCTCGGCGCCTGAGCGTATGTAAAGAGACAGTGAAGAATAGAGCAGCTCAAGAGGGTGAGAAAATCTCACTCTCAGTCAGTCTGAGACTTGGGAATGTGAACTCCACCAACAGCTGCTGTCAGAGAGAAGATTATCACCTGATCTCCATACTGTCCCTCAGAGCAGCGCAATATCAGCAACAGCAACCAGAATCTCCTTACAGTAGCAAACGGACTTCTGTCAATGTCTCATTCACATTTTTGCTTAAAAAAAAATAAAAGCATTCTACTTTTAGATTGTTACCAAAGCTCTATTGAAAAGAAATGTCTACATACATATATACACTCTAAAAAATGCTGGGTTAAAAACAACCCAGGTTGGGTTGAAAATGGACAAACCCAGCAATTGGGTTGTTTTAACCCAGTGGTTGGGTTAAATGTTTGCCCAACGTGCTGGGTAGTTTTATTTAACTCAACTGTTGTATAAAAATTACTGTACTGCTTGCTTAAAATGAACCCAAAATATGCTGGAAATTAACATTTATTAATATGTTTAATAAATGAGCATTTATTACTAAGATAATGAACAATAAACAATAAACATTTATTAAATTGCTTATTAATAAATGTACACCTTTTGATTATTATTGTTGCCTCTAGCAATTATGTGTCTGATTTTTAATTTCTCACCTATTTTGGATTCATTTTAAGCCAGCCATATAGTCATTTTTAATTAGTAGTTGGGTTAAATAAAACTACCCAGCAGGTTGGGCAAACATTTAACCCAACCACTGGGTTAAAACAACCCAATTGCTGGGTTTGTCCATTTTCAACCCAACTTGGGTTGTTTTTAACAAAACATTTTTTAGTGTACATATAAATTTTGTTTTAACAAGCAGTTGCACCTAAATAAAGTGGCTGGGACACATACACTTACTGGCCACTTTATTAGGTACACCTGTTTAACCGTTTGTTAACGCAAATATCTAATCAATCAATCAATCACACAGAAGTGAATTAATTGTATGTAGGCATGTAGACATGGTCAAAACAATCTGCTGAAGTTTAAACTGAGCATCAGAATGGGGAAGAAAGGGGATTTAAGTGACTTTTAACGTGGCATGCTTGTTGTTGGTCTGAGTATTTCAGAAACTGCTGATCTGCTGGGATTTTCACACACAACCATCTCTAGGGTTCACAGAGAATGGCCTAAAAAATAGAAAATATCTTGTTGATGCCAGAGGTCAGAGGAGAATGACCAGACTGGTTCAAGCTAATAGAAAGGCAACAGTAACTCAAATAAGCGCTTGTTACAACCGAGGTCTGCAGTAGAGCATCTCTGAACACGTCTACAACTACAGCAGCAGAAGACACACTGGTGAGACTCCTGTCAGCTGAGGACAGAAAACTGAGGCTACAATTTGCACAGGCTCAACAAAACTGCACAATAGAAGATTGGAAAAATGTTGCCTGGTCTGATGAGTCTGGATTTCTGCTGCGACATTCAGATGGTCGGGTCAGAATTTGCCTTAAACAACATGAAGCATGGATCCATCCTGTCTTGTACCAGCGGTTCAGGCTGCTGGTGGTGTAATGGTGTGAGGGATGTTTTCTTGGCACACTTTGGGCCTCTTATACCAACTGGGCATCATTTAAATGCCACAGTCTACCTGAGTATTGTTGCTGACCATGTCCTTCCCTTTATGACCACACTGAACCATCTTCTGACAGCTACTTCCAGCAGGATAACATGCCATGTCTCAAAAGCTCAGATCATCTCAAACTGGTTCTTGAACATGACAGTGAGTTCACTAAACTCAAATTGCCTCCACAGTCTCCAGATCTCAATCCAGTAGAGCAGATCTGGGATGTGGAGGAGATTCACATCATGGATGTGCAGCCGACAAATCTACAGATACTGTGTGATGCTATCATGACAGTATGGACCAAAATCTCTGAGGAATGTATCCAGCAGTTTCAAGGCAAAAGGGGTACAACCTGGTACTAGAAAGGTGTACCTAATAAAGTGGCTGGTGAGTGACCATAAGGGGTCTACAAATTGAATTTTTATGGCCCAAAATCCTATAATCCCACTGAAAATCATAAATCAGTTTTTGCTTTCTCAGACAAAAACGCATAAATTACACTCCTTTAAGTGGATTATTTCACCCAGAGAAACAACTTCAGGCACCTGAACACTGGAGAAATCTCTTGAGTAAGATGTGGTTTTCCAAGTGGGAATACAGCCATTCAAATCAACATATTCAAACTCTAGCATACAAGCGGCATTATTCCGATATCATGCCTTTAAAATCGTTGACTGGTTAAAAAGCAGACTGTGATCTGATCCCAGGGAATGACCCATGCATACTTGCCGGCGCCGTGACTAGAGCACAGCAGAAAATGAGCTGAGATGTCATCAGTGGAGTGAGGTGTCATATGAAAGTTATTAATGATTACAGAATGAGGTCATCTCGGACACAGTGCCAACATATCCACCAAACACTGTCAGCCAGAGACACGACATTGTCCTTAAATACACACCCACATTAACAACCATAATAAATACATGTTCGATCCCCAAAGAAAGACCATATAGGCCCTAAGCATGTCCTGAAATACCAGGTTGCCAAGTTTGGTTGAAGCTAGGAAGGTGAACAGCGACTATACAAACATTCCCTTTGCTATTCCAGGAGCGAGATGCTACTGCAGATCAGTCAATCCATCCCCCCTGTAGTGGAGGGATAGAAATGCAATGACAGATGTCTGTCTGGCGGAAAAGAGGAAGGGTGTGCCATTAGGGTCGCCGTGGCGCGGACTGAGTTTATCAAGTTTACTGGAGTGCCACAGGGGTCTGTCCTGAGAGATGCTCAGGTTCATGAACCTCGGACTCCACTCTGTCTGAAGACTAGCATGAAACCCTCATTATACCACTGATCACTATGTCTGTGTCATTTGTCACTAATGCACTCATCCATACTGTACAGACAGTCATGCACACACAAATAGCATGATGTCCTATTGCATCAGTTACACAAATCTGAACTGGTTTGTTTAAAGACCAAGTGAATTTCAAATTGGACTTTGATGGTGGTTTTTAGTCCATGTCTGTTAGCTTTGAAATTTATCTATTGTATATTCTATTAAAGAACACATTAAATAGGATTTTAGTAGACACACACTTACCCCCGGTTTCACAGACAAGGATTAAGCTAGTCCTAGACTAAAATGCATGTTTGAGCTGGTTTAACTGAAGGTAACTTGCCCTGAAATATCTTAAAATATGTCAGAACCATTGTTTTGCCTCAAGAATGCAAACCAGTAATGTTTTTTTCCTAGGGCCGTTCACAAAAGCTACTTAGGTGCCCTAATTGAACTAAGGCCTAATCTAGTCTAAGCCCCGTCTGTGAAACCGGGCATAAATGATAATAATATATATATCAGAAATTGTAACTTATCTCGCACTCACGGTTATCTAAACTGTGCTGAGCCTGAAAATTGTGATCTGTTGTTTACAGACACAAATGTATGATAAAAGTCAAAGTATGCAGGCATCAGCATAACTGCATCTTAATATTTAGGGGTTCAAGCACGTAGCGTTGAAACCCTATTGTTATTGTTAAAATTTCCATGGATCAGCATTCACCCCTAAAAGTGATCGGGCAGACCAAACCGGAAGTCGTAGAGACTTGAAACTTTGAGGGCCGGTATATTCACACCATCTACAATGTCACCAAGGCTCGCCCTGATGGGGGCGCTACAGTGGGCAAAAGTAGGAAATGGCTCATAACTTCTAAACTCACACCATCTACAATGTCACCAAGGCTCGCCCTGATTGACCTGATGGGGGTGCTACAGTGGGCAAAAGTAGGAAATGGCTCATAACTTCTAAATTCACACCATCTACAATGTCATCAAGGCTCACCCTGATTGGCCTGATGGGGGCGCTACAGCGGGCAAAAGTAGGAAATGGCTCATAACTTCTAAACTCACACCATCTACAATGTCATCAAGGCTCACCCTGATTGGCCTGATGGGGGCGCTACAGCGGGCAAAAGTAGGAAATGGCTCATAACTTCTAAACTCACACCATCTACAATGTCACCAAGGCTCGCCCTGATTGACCTGATGGGGGTGCTACAGTGGGCAAAAGTAGGAAATGGCTCATAACTTCTAAACTCACACCATCTACAATTTCATCAAGGCTCACCCTGATTGGCCTGATGGGGGCGCTACAGCAGGCAAAAGTAGGAAATAGCTCATAACTTCTAAACCCACACCATCTACAATGTCACCAAGGCTCGCCCTGATTGGCCTGATGGGGGCGCTACAGTGGGCAAAAGTAGAAAATGGCTCATAACTTCTAAACTCACACCATCTACAATGTCACCAAGGCTCGCCCTGATTGACCTGATGGGGGTGCTACAGTGGGCAAAAGTAGGAAATGGCTCATAACTTCTAAACTCACACCATCTACAATTTCATCAAGGCTCACCCTGATTGGCCTGATGGGGGCGCTACAGCAGGCAAAAGTAGGAAATGGCTCATAACTTCTAAACTCACACCATCTACAATGTCACCAAGGCTCGCCCTGATGGGGGTGCTACAGTGGGCAAAAGTAGGAAATGGCTCATAACTTCTAAACTCACACCATCTACAATTTCATCAAGGCTCACCCTGATTGGCCTGATGGGGGCGCTACAGCAGGCAAAAGTAGGAAATGGCTCATAACTTCTAAACTCACACCATCTACAATGTCACCAAGGCTCACCCTGATTGACCTGATGGGGGCGCTACAGTGGGCAAAAGTAGAAAATGGCTAATAACTTCTAAACTCACACCATCTACAATGTCATCAAGGCTCACCCTGATTGGCCTGATGGGGGCGCTACAGTGGGCAAAAGTAGGAAATGGCTCATAACTTCTAAACTCTCACCATCTACAATGTCACCAAGGCTCACCCTGATTGGCCTGATGGGGGCGCTACAGTGGGCAAAAGTAGAAAATGGCTCATAACTTCTAAACTCACACCATCTACAATGTCATCAAGGCTCACCCTGATTGGCCTGATGGGGGCGCTACAGTGGGCAAAAGTAGGAAATGGCTCAGAACTTCTAAACTCACACCATCTACAATGTCACCAAGGCTCGCCCTGATTGACCTGATGGGGGTGCTACAGTGGGCAAAAGTAGGAAATGGCTCATAACTTCTAAACTCACACCATCTACAATTTCATCAAGGCTCACCCTGATTGGCCTGATGGGGGCGCTACAGCAGGCAAAAGTAGGAAATAGCTCATAACTTTTAAACCCACACCATCTACAATGTCACCAAGGCTCGCCCTGATTGGCCTGATGGGGGCACTACAGTGGGCAAAAGTAGGAAATGGCTCATAACTTCTAAACTCACACCATCTACAATGTCACCAAGGCTCACCCTGATTGACCTGATGGGGGCGCTACAGTGGGCAAAAGTAGAAAATGGCTCATAACTTCTAAACTCACACCATCTACAATGTCACCAAGGCTCGCCCTGATTGACCTGATGGGGGTGGGCAAAAGTAGGAAATGGCTCATAACTTCTAAACCCACACCATCTACAATTTCATCAAGGCTCACCCTGATTGGCCTGATGGGGGCGCTACAGCAGGCAAAAGTAGGAAATAGCTCATAACTTCTAAACCCACACCATCTACAATGTCACCAAGGCTCGCCCTGATTGGCCTGATGGGGGCGCTACAGTGGGCAAAAGTAGAAAATGGCTCATAACTTCTAAACTCACACCATCTACAATGTCACCAAGGCTCGCCCTGATTGACCTGATGGGGGTGGGCAAAAGTAGGAAATGGCTCATAACTTCTAAACCCACACCATCTACAATGTCACCAAGGCTCGCCCTGATTGGCCTGATGGGGGCGCTACAGTGGGCAAAAGTAGAAAATGGCTCATAACTTCTAAACTCACACCAACTACAATGTCACCAAGGCTCGCCCTGATTGACCTGATGGGGGCACTACAGTGGGCAAAAGTAGGAAATGGCTCATAACTTCTAAACCCACACCATCTACAATGTCACCAAGGCTCGCCCTGATTGGCCTGATGGGGGCGCTACAGTGGGCAAAAGTAGGAAATGGCTCATAACTTCTAAACCCACACCATCTACAATGTCACCAAGGCTCGCCCTGATTGGCCTGATGGGGGCACTACAGTGGGCAAAAGTAGGAAATGGCTCATAACTTCTAAACTCACACCATCTACAATGTCACCAAGGCTCACCCTGATTGACCTGATGGGGGCGCTACAGTGGGCAAAAGTAGAAAATGGCTCATAACTTCTAAACCCACACCATCTACAATGTCACCAAGGCTCGACCTGATTGGCCTGATGGGGGCGCTACAGTGGGCAAAAGTAGGAAATGGCACATAACTCTTAAACCATTAGGCATAGGCTCAAGTGTCGTATATCGTTGGATTCCTTGACTCAGGATGGACAAAATGCATGTCTCAGATTCACTTGCAAAATTTTCAGGTATGTTGGATTTTTTTTTAAATCCTACTTTTGCAAACTAGTCCTAGATTTTTGGTCCAATCGAAAGCAAACCAGTGCAGCAAGATACTCTGGAGTCTGATTGTCAATAATTATCAAAAAAAGCTGACATTTCGATTCACAATCCCTTAAGGGCCTCCAAAATGTTCGAAGTAGGTGGAGCCACTTTTACTAAAATGGCTATAACTTGTGAAAGGAATGAGATATTTTCACCAAACTCAGCAAACCTATGCAAGAGCTCATTCTGCGGTTGCGTGAAAAAGGATGCGGTGACTGGCCACTTGGTGGCGCTATAACAGGAAAAAAACTTGAAAATGGCTATAACTACTACGACTGATTGACATGAAAATTGGCAAAAAAGTCTTTGTCCAAGGTGCCATGTCTATGAGGACATTGACATATCTCAAAAAACATGTCTGCCATCGGCCAATGAAGTTTGAGCAGCTATCAGAAAAGGTTAACTTTGCCTTTAGGACCGCCGATGTCCATTGAATTGCTCACATTAAATATTGGCGATTATTTAAAAAAACAACTTTGGAGAACTGCTAGGTTTTTGGCTCAACCTCATTAACCATTAAAAAGCTTTATAAACTATAAATTTCCTGTGGTAAATTGCCTGGTATTGGTGTTTTCCATTTAGGATCGAGATAGTTACATGCTTGCTAATTAAAGCATTATACCTTTTTACGCATGTGCTTATAGGCCTTAAAGCACTTAAACCCTGATAATTGCTGCTCGCAGCTATATTAATAATAATTGGAAACATTACATATTAAATCCAAGCCAGATGACTTTATGAATGGTACTTCTTACAGTTTTCTTACAGAATTTATTTTCCACATATATAAGAGTACAAGTAAGTTTATGGTCATACCTCTTAAGATACAGTATTGGAATATTAATAAAACTTGAGTTTAAAGTCTTTGTTTCAATCTTACCCAGATTGTTGATCGCCTTAAGCTAGTTCCAGTATCATCTGCATATTGCACAGAAAATTGGCAAGAGCCTTCTCACAAATCTCAACTCCAATCAGCTGGCTTTACTCAATTTCTGGAAGTCAGGGTGCCCAAGATTTTAATCGGTTCACTGCAAAAAATAAGTCATTAAGAAGTCAGTAAGCACTTTAAAGGAAGATTTACTAAGAATTTAAATAGGGCCACTGGCTCAAGCCTTATTAGCAAAAACAGAAAATGAGACTCACATTTGTAAATCTGTTCTTTCAACTGTCCGTTGTAATGACTTTTGAAGAGTATAAAGTCTTGCTGATTTTTTTTATTTTTTTGATAAATTTTTTTTATTGGTGGCTAATTCTGGTTTCAACATGTTTAGATCATGAATAATAGTAGTGGATTAAACAATACAGAATAATGATAGAATAAAGTAAACCTGCTTATATTAAAAAAATGTACATCAGGACAGTTTCAGGACAGACAACACTTTATTTCTCAGATAAATCTGGTAACAAAACAACACATTTAAAACAGAAATACATCAAAAAGAAGTTATTCTTGATTTTAGTTTTCATTTTGTTTTGCTGACAACAAAGAACCTGAACAAATGGAGATGAGAATTAGCAGGGTTGAAAATAACAGATCAAAATTTCCAAACACTTCAAATCGGACAACTATGCTCGAAAACCACTCGCTCGCTCGGTGTGCTGCAGTCTGGGGACTACTTTACAACTACAACGCACATCTGATAAAAGTCGCCTTTCCCAGAGTTCAAAGTGCCGTAGTCCAGGGCTCCATCCTTGCTCACAGCAACACATGCAAATCCATGAAACAGATAAAGCACACAAGATGAGACAGAATAAAGACAAGTTGCTTAAAATAAAAGCAAATGCACACACACGCAGTTAAAGATTTTAAATCTCACATTATGAAACACTAGTAGTAGTAAATGTCAGATGACTGAAGCTTTTCTAATGACTAGAGCATAAAGAGGAATCCTTGGCAAAACTACAATAAATTCTTTTCTCGTTTGAAATTATGCTGGTATTGCATCTAATGCTTGTCATTTCACACCAAAACGCCAAAACATTCTTAACACTTGTTGCAGATTCAGAAGGCTCTGTACCAGGTGGTGCAAAAGAAAAAGTTCTTAAATGCTGATAGCAAAATAAATAATTTGATCTACAGCATAATTGTAATATTCAAAACAGCAAAGATCCAACCTGTACAGGTTTCCAAACAAAATATGTGATTTTGTTTTTATTTACTAAAGCAGTGCAAGTATTTCCAGTTATTTTCTGATGCCATGACAGAATCCTAAGGGTAAAAACTGATATGGCATTTTTTTTTTTTTTTAAATAAAAAAAGATAACTTCATTACGCCCCAGTATATTTATGTATTACTGTATGACTCCATAACCACTGGATAATGGTGTTGATCCATGCTAGATGTAATGAAATCTCAAGACTGGATAAAGGGTGAATCTCACAAAACATGTTCAGGTCATATTTCACCCCAAAAATCAAAAGAACTTTTTTTTTTTAGTTTTATTTTATACATAAAGATGTAATGAAGGCTGTTTATGAACATTAACATTTCTTTGCACTGTGAAATTATGCACAATTAAGCACATTTTCTTCTGCAGTACTCAATATAATATATATATATATATATATATATTTGTATATATGTGTGTTTATATATGTGTGTGTACTTATATAGTAAATTTTATAGTAATGAGAATTTAGAGTGAAATGTGCTTATAAAAACTGTTCCAAAGATGCAAAAATCGTAATGATCACAAAAAAAGCTGAAAATATGTTAGTGTAAAATATATTCCTGTACTCTTTTCTTTTAATTTCGGGGTGAAAAGTGTTTTTTCCGTCATACAGTTTTATTGTGAATATTCTTAAATGAATGAAAAAGAAAAATTAATGGTTGGACCAATTCACAAGAATTCTAGGCATGGTAAAAGCAAGTTTTATTGTAGTTTTGCCTGTAATTTCCATTAAAAAGTACAGCCCTGGTACAGTCCTCTAAGACTGAAAGAGAAAGACAAGCACTATTCTTACACCAAACCCATCCGCCCCCAGCCTCCACCCTTATCCGTGTCTCTGCGATTTGAATGGTTCATTCATTTTTTGCATTTCAGAGATTGGTTAGAAACACCCAGCGGCTGTGGTAGTTGGGTAGGAGTTCTGTAGTTGTGCTGAGGTCAGACCTTTGTAACGGTGCACTGACCGTCGGGGCACCCAGATCGATCTCCGCTACTCGCAGGCCCACCACCAGGGGGCGGTCTGTCCAATTGCTGCAGTCTATGCCTACCCTGGGATACTTCCGTGTGCTCATCTTCACTTTCCCCATCCTGCTCATCTTCATACTCGCTGTCGCCAGACTCGGATTCATACCCCGAGGCGGCGTCCGGAGCGGCCGAATCTTCTTCATTTTCCCCATCTTCTTCCTGTTCTGGCTCGGCGATATCGAGTTGGCCGAGAGCCTGTACAAGCTGAATGTCGCTGGAGGAAGCAGGGCTGGTCAGGTGACCGCCTAAGACAGTCGGTGGCCTTACGGGAGCGGGAGCAAAGACGCCTTGAGGACGTCCTCCGCTGACCCCAGTGTCCGCTCCATCCGCCGAGCTCTCTCGTTCCGCTGTGGCTCCGTCCACACTTCCGTTTAAATCCGCAACTGCGGGCGTCGCAATGGGAACCGTTCCCGTTCCCGACCCCACTGTTGGATTGGGATCTGGATCAAGTCTTAGTCCAGCCACACCTTTTTTAGGGATGTCCACCACATCCCTCTTCATCCTCCGCCTACGGCCGTGTTCGTTCCTCCTGTACTGCACCATGTTCTCCAGGTCGGCAACGTACAGGAAGCCAGCAATCAGCATCTCTGCGCTCTTTTTGCCCTTGTTGAAAGCATCCTCTAACTCTCGGCTCGTCCGCTCGTCGTACTGCCACCATCCATTACGGCCCTCGTAGTACCATGCGTGACCACCGGTCCCCGCACCGCGTCCGCCCGTCGCCGAAGCCTTCAGCTCTTCAGGTGAGAGCAAAGTGGGACGCTCCAGGAAGTCCTCCGGCACTTCCTGTCTACAAAGAGCGCAGCGTTTGCTGTGCCAGGAAGCTCCTTTCACACAGAGGAAGCAGAAGATATGGCGGCACGGCAGACGTACGGGGTGGACGCAGCTCTGCAGGCAGATAGCGCACTCTGGAACGGGCAGGGAAGGAGACGAAGGTGACGGACTTCCCTCGGTCACAGACTCCCCACTCACCTTCTTGCCTGAAGTCAGGGAGTCCATGGAAAGATTAACCTCGCCGCAACTGGCCATACTGTGAAGAAAACAAAAATACAATGAATTCACATGCAGATCAGGTTTGCCTACACAAGCTAATGTCGCTGGTACATACGCAGATGTAACAAACGGGCCACTGTTTACCAAACTATGTTGCCCAAGTTGACAAAAGTCACGAGTAAACAGCAGTTCTTTGTTCATTGTGGCTCTGTATGATTAAAGCTTTTGCAATTCTACTCTCTCATCTGATAAGTATTGCTGCACTTATTACATGAATGGCACTCTTTCTTGTATATCTGTGAATATAAAAACATATCCTTGTGCAACACCTCAAATAAATAGAACTGTTCATTTCTGAAAGCACACCACTGATTCTTGAGATAAGGGACAAAACATGTTTTAGAAGTTAGTTTTTATTATTTGTAGAAAAATTTCTCAGCTAATGAACCATGTTTTTCTAAAGTGTACATTTATTCACTTTGGAACTTAATTTGTGTCAACTCCGTCAGACGCATTAAAAAGCATGAAATTCTTTTTGATCCATTCAACAACAGTGTAAAGCCTTTTCAATTGTGTACTAATGGTGTTCAGTAAAGGAACTAAGTGAAAAAAAATGTTCTTGGGCTAAATTCCTTAATTCCCTACCCTCCTTTTCATATTATACATATATAACCAACGTTCTTAGGTAAATCATACATTATATCATGTAGTTCAGTTGACGTTTTAATATTTTAACAACACATTGAAAAAAGGATAAGACATTTTTCAAAATCAACAAAAACCTTCACCAAATACAGAGTTGACAAATACTGATGGTGTTGACAAAGTATAATGTAAATATAATCATGGAACAACATTAGAAGAGTTTCACATATGCAAAAAAACATATTAAATCACATTATATAGGCTTTTTAGAGAGCACTTGTCAACCATCAAACATAAAACTCAGTTGTTGCCTTGATAAACATATCAAAAATGCCAAGATTTATTCCACAACTATTTACAGACACTATTACACCCGGGATGACGGAGTTGATGTGTTAAAGGTGTGACTGCAGACACTTCAACACTGTTTGTATAAAATATAAAACTTCCAGGACTATGTGTCCTGCTGTGAGATCCACAATGAGCAGGGAACAGTAAGTGCTCCTCAGAGATAAAGATGACCATGACATTGCCTGATTTATTCAGAATCATACAAAAATTCTGACGGAGTTGACGCAAATTCAAGACTTGTTGTATTGTTTGATATATTAAAGATCTCTGCCTTTCAATTTAAATGTCTATTTTTGAATTTGTTGCCTTTAAACACTTAGCAGTTTTACAGTGTGACCTCATGCTGAGGACAGGTTAAATAATGTATTGCATGCATTTCAAATAATAATACTAATAAAATTATTTAAAAATAAAAGCAATGAATGTCCTGAGTATCTAGTTTTCCTTTAGATGCAAGTTAAGTATTTTTATTTTGTTTAATTTATTTATTTTTAACATAAATAGGGCTTTTTTTGTTGTATAGGACATGTTTTTTCCCTTACTGTATCTCAAGAATCAGTGACATGAACAGTGCAACCAGAAGCACAAGGAATGAGAAAAATGATTGCACTATAATGTTCTAGATTTACACTCAAAAAGTCTTTGTTTACATCACCGATCTATTAAACTGATTCAAACATATCCGTCTGACTTGATAGGACAACCCGTGTAACATGCTCATTATAGCAACGGCCCAAATCTGATGCAGAAATGATCTAAATATATCATGACCCAAATCCTTTACAGCCAAACCATTTACGGGAAATTTTATGATGCAAGTACAGAATATACTAGAATATCAGACATTCATTTTAGGTTAGGCTTATAAACAGGAAACAGATAGCTAGAATGCCAAAGGAACAAACTGATAATTAATATATAATAATAACAAAATATAATGTTTCTATGCAAACATTTACAATAAATTTCAGCCATAAATAATCAGTATTTGCCTACAAATAAATGTATATATACATACATGTATATATTTGCTAACAAAAGTTACATTAAAATGTCAACTAGGCTAACTAGATGATAATAGTTTTAAATAACAAAATTCAATATCATATTTAACTATCATTTTTTAATACATAAATCAGTAAAATGTGACATTAACAAAAGCTAAAAATGACTTAAAAGAATAGTAATAATTTGTAAACATAACTTAGTAAGCAAACATTTAAATAAATGCCGGCCACCAAGAATGTGTTATATGCATATGTTTGTTAACAAATGTTACAATAAAATGTAAGCAAGGCTGACTGGTTTAAAAGAATAATAATAAATAATAATAAAAAAAAAAAAAATTAAATAATTAAAATAATAAAACTCAATCAGTAAAATGGTGCATGCAGTATATTCACAGAAGCTAAAAAAAAGATAAAGTGAAAAATAAATAAATAAATAAATAAATATATATATATATACACACACACACATGTAATATTTTTTCATAAAACATAATAGGCTATATTTATAAATATGTATATTCTAATAAAAAAGCTGGGTTAAATTGCGTTTGCCTGAAATAATTGTTTTTAAATTGCATTGCAGGCCCAAATCCCTCAACAACTCAAACATGAAAAACAGAAATCTATCTATTTATACATGTATCTATTATATTGACAAATGATCTCGCTACACACACTTAATGAATGAGCTTTATGAGGCTTTGAATGTGCTGATGTTGAGATCAGATCATTGATAGATCAGATTGAGGCCTGTACACAGGACAACACCCCTGACCAAAACACAGCAAGAACAGCCTTATTTCACATTAAACCACAATACCTGAACCCTTCACAATGATCAAATCATAAACTACAAACATGTAAAATGCCATATTTTCATCATCGCTTATGTTACCTGAATATATGTTTAGATTTTTGGTGATTTTGCTGCGTGTTGTCTGAATGTCTTTCAGTTTGCTCACCTGACAAAATATCCGAAATTTCGCCTCTTTTTTCAGCGACGATCAGATTTGGCTCATCTGCTAGTCACCGGACGATCGATCATTGTTCGTTTATTATCGTAAATTGATGGGCAACGTTAGAATTCGCTCGACACAGATGAACACAATAATATTTTTCGGCTCCTCTGTGATAATAAGACCGCTGTGTGTTCGTGCGCATCCGCTCTGCGCAAAACTTGCGCAGAACCCTTAAAAAATACGACTCTCTCTCATGTCATGAAATAAGTGTTCGTGTTATTTTAACAGTGTTTAAATTGCTAAGAAACAGTACATGAACGTGTAGGGATTCCGTATCACCCTGAGACCTAGCATTGAAGGTTTTGCCATTTAAGCATTTTAACATCGTCATTATAGTATTTGGCGCATAACAATAACACATTTAAAAATATATATTTCAAAGAAAAAGCATGGTCTATCAGAAAGTATTACGGTACTTCCATAATTCATAACCTCAAGCAAGAGTTACACATCGACATATTTATACATTTATATGCTATTTTACCATATCTAATAATAGTTTTATTAGTTTTTGCAGATTGTTGACTGACCAAATTGGGGCCTGTCATTGAGTTATTTTAATATATGTGACCCCGGACCACGAAACCAGTCATAATTTATAAATCATGTGACAATCTGGAATCTGAGGGTGCAAAAAAAAAAAAAAAAAAAAAAAAAAATCAAAATATTGAGAAAATCTCCTTTAAAGTTGTCCAAATGAAGTCCTTAGCAATGCATATGCACTTACAAAAATAAATTTTTTATATATTTATGGTAGGAACATTTACAAAATATCTTCATAGAACATGACCTTTACTTAATATCCTAATGATTTCTGGCATAAAAGAAAAATCGATAATTTTGACCCATGCAATGTATTGCTGGCTATTGCTACAAATATACCCGTGCGACTTATGACTGGTTTTGTCTTCCAGGGTCACATATATGGTACTACCATGCTTTTTGGACATGTACAACATGGTATTCTTTGGAGTACCATGTCAATACTATGGCAGCTACATTAATAGGGTAACCATTTACCACAGTATCTGATTCCAAGACTTTTTGTAAAATCATTTTTAATAGATTAAGATGAAACATTTAGGCTAGTTGTGAAATGATAATGTGTACATTTGTAATAGCATCTCATTTCACATCATGCGTCCATTTTGTGTTATGCATTATTTTCAAGACATTGTCACTAGATGGCACAATTGTGTTAAAAAAAAGAAGAGAGGAAAACAGATGCTTGTCCCTTGGGGATTAGAAGTAAATCTGTCTACATAACCAACTAATTCAACTAGAAAAGGAATCTATTTTTATGTGTTGGAAGTAGGTTAAGACCACTTCCGATTGCAGAATCAGAGATTTTTCTATTAAACTGTGATTGAATTCTCAGCACCTGGCACCGAGGATCAGATTATCAAGTTGGCAACTTTCCTGTTATGCTCACTGAACTGCATTAATCTCAATTATAGCAGGCGGTACAGTAATAAACAGATCTTAAAATGAGATATTCACACTGCACGCCTGCAGGATTTTGCTTAAGTAACAGCATGTTCACTGCAGTCCATCTGTAGGCCTTGTTCTTCCTGTATTACACTGTAGAATCTCGTGTTGTCGGATGTTCTTTGTCACATCTGTGCTCAAGGGAATGCTGTTTCAAAGAGGATCAAATAACTCTTCTCAGTGTCTTGGTGTTGTGATGCAGAGATAATCAGTTGATGCGCGCAATCGTGTGTAATTCGCGGCATTAAATGAGAGAAATTCTTAAATTAGAACGGAAAAGAATGCTTTATTCCCTGTGGCTTTGTTACGGTAGGGTGGCTGCGTTGTAGTAACAAAGTCTTGGGTTTGCGAGTGTGTGTGTGTGTGTGTGTGTGTTTACATGTGTGGGTGCCATATGCATGAAATCAATGAGAGCTCATTTTCCACAGCTGTTAGTAGGACGGCACACAAACCCTCTCAGTGTGAATGACAGCAGCCACACGAGACCTCTCTTCTTCCTCAGGAGGGTTTCTTTCCCATGCCCCATCGGTCTCCATTTCACCCTTCTGCTCAGCAAACTTCCCTCTAATTCCCACTTTTTCATTTATCGGCACTTCTGAACTATTTCAGCTTCTGCTCCCCGGGCCCTCGAGGATGATGGTAGTTTATGAACCATCATCTAAGGCAGAGGAACTCGCTGGAACGTTTCCCCGGGGATCTCGTTCCTTTCCCTTCTAACACGGTTTCCTCGCCCCCTACGCCTTCACGAGGAAGAACCACACTGCTCGTGTGTCCTCCTTTTTCTCGTTTTTCTTTGAGCCGTGGCTTATTGTCAGCAGTTTTTCAAGGCTCCTGTCACTGGCAGCCACCTGGTAACAATAAGATACCATCAACGGCGCAGGAGAGGAAGCATAAACTGGGGCGTTGTAATGAACGCACACACAGACTCGCAGGTATGAAAGTACTATGCCACACATTCATCTTCTCCAGTTATCGGGGCTGCGTGCGAGGCGAATATTCTCCCAGTCATTGTTATTCTATGGATATGGTAAAATTAGAAATAAACATATTGGAGCTGGATCCCTGCTGAAATTACACTTGCAGGGAAATGAGCTGACAGCAATGTATTGTGGGTCATGTGGGACAAACCCAGGTCACACTTTGCATGGCACACATTCATCATTGCATAATTATTAGGTGATGGATACTTATACTCACAACTTTTAAGCATAAAGTTCTAGATATACTGCACCACAACTTCCAAGTAATATGCTCTGTGACAGACCATAAACTTCAGCTCAATTAAAAGGCAATTACTCTTCAATTTTTGATAAACAGAAAAAGAGCAACATTAAGAATATGCATGCAATATATTAAACATTTATGGCTCAGAATTTCAGAATACAGCAAACTTTCTTATGTGTGTGTAACGGACGTAGGCGGGTAAGAGCTGTGCATGTAAAACACACTCCCCTGATCTCAAGAGGTGCTCTATCAACTGACACTAGAGACTGTGGTCTTTAGCCACCTTGTTAGAGGGCCAGACTCCCATGCCGGCGGACCAGGGTTTGAGTCCCGCTTAGAGCAGGCGGTTCGAACAGGAGGGGTTAAATGTGTTTAAATTACTGTTGAGAATCATTCATTATAGGTGCCATCGAACATTTTTTTACAAGATGTAATATAAGTCTAAGGTGTCCCCTGAATGTGTCTGTAAAGTTTCAGCTCAAAATACCCCATAGATTTTTTTTTATTAATTTTTTTTAACTGCCTATTTTGGGGCATCATTAAATATGAGCCAATTCAGGCTGCGGCCCCTTTAAATCTCGCGCTCCCCGCCCACGGAGCTCGCGCTTGCCTTTAACAGCATAAACAAAGTTCACACAGCTAATATAACCCTCAAAATGGATCTTTACAAAGTGTTCGTCATGCATACATCGGATTATGTGAGTATTGTATTTATTTGGATGTTTACATTTGATTCTGAATGAAATCGAGGCTGTGCTCCGTGGCTAACGGCTAATGCTACACTGTTGGAGAGATTTATAAAGAATTAAGTTGTGTTTATGAATTATATAGACTGCAAGTGTTTAATAATGAAAATAACGACGGCTCTGTGAATACAGTAAGAAACGATGGTAACTTTAACCACATTTAACAGTACATTAGCAACATGCTAATGAAACATTTAGAAGGACAGTTTACAAATATCACTAAAAATATCATGTTATCATGGATCATGTCAGTTATTATTGCTCCATCTGCCATTTTTCTCTATTGTTCTTGCTTGCTTACCTAGTCTGATGATTCAGCTGTGCACAGATCCAGACGTTAATACTGGCTGCCCTTGTGTAATGCATTGATCATGGGCTGGCATATACAAATATTGGGGGCGTACATATTAATGATCCCAACTGTTACGTAACAGTCGGTGTTATATTGAGATTTGCTTGTTCTTCGGAGGTCTTTTAAACAAGTGAGATTTATATAAGAAGGAGGAAACAATGGAGTTTGAGACTCACTGTATGTCATTTCCATGTACTGAACTCTTGTTATTCAACTATGCCAAGATAAATTCAATTTTTAATTCTAAGGCACCTTTAAGCATTATGATAATTTGTGGAACAATAATGATAAGTAGGATGCAGTTTTATGTTAAAGCTGCAGTCCGCATGTTTTGCATCTTTATCGCCATCTCTGTTTGAGACCTGCAATTGCAGCTATTTGCGCAATTATCATCTTTATGTGGGTTGTGCACCTGCATGGCTCCTCAGTGAGGATGAATTTAATGTTTTGAGGAGTCAACGCACCGGTGTGGATACTGTACTTCGGAATCACAGATTCTACGTCTTGGAAGTATGACCAAAATAAGAATTTTCACTGGAAAATGTAATCTCAACAAGCAAGTAACATGTCTGGCTAGTTTGTTCTGATCAACTGAGAAAAAAAAAAAAAAGCATTACAATAAATTGCGATACAAATGGTAATTAAATCTAATGATCGCTTAGCTCATATCACATCAAACCGTGCAAATTATTATCATTGTTATACTTTGTTTTTTTAAATTGTTAATGTTAATAACATCAGCATCGCGTGACTATGTGTATTTAGTGTGTATTAGCATCTGAAGTCTTTTGCTTAACTACGGGTGAATCTCCAGTTGTCACTTATGATTGTGGTTTGGAACTTTCTAGATTAAAATGCGCCATCAAAATGACAAATTTAATTGTTCCATTGTTCCTGTGAGAAAAGGCTATAAATGATCCGCCACCTGCAGCATCCGGGACTCCTTCTTTATGCATACAGACGTGACGCAATGACGCAAAGGCAAACTTGTATTTCCCGCGGAAACCAACCAGTACCACTCAAGTTAGAAAACATTATTACAAGCTTACCGTTGTGAATCAGGTTAAGGTAAGGAAATAGTTTTGAACGATGGCTGGTTATGTACTTGCTCAAAAATTGAGTTTGGATCATTTTTAACCAAAAAAAGTTACGGACTGTAGCTTTAAGGTGGTATTCTCTGTGTATGTGTGAATCTGAGCATTAATATATAACTGATTTTAAACTTCAAGGCAATGAGAACTTTAACAAAACAGAGCAGCATTAAGCTCAAGATTATGCATGATAAATATTAAACATTTATGATGGCATTACATCTGCAAATAGTTTTTGAGATAGAAGATTTCTTTCTTGTGTCTAAATTGCTGTTGAGAATAATTCACTGAACATTACAGGCAGGTTATTAGTGGAACAGTTATGATAATAAGAATATGGTTTTATGATGCTGTGGTTTATAAAACATCCTGATGTGTGTGTGTGTGTGTGTGTGTGTGTGTGTGTGTACATTTCAAGGCAATGAAACTCAATTTGGTAAAATAGAAAAAGAACAACATTAAAATGAATTATTATATATTTATATCCATTTCTGATCTCTTAATGGATTAAAATGAGTTTTTGTGCGTAAAATACTGTTGTAATTTGATCATTAATAAGTAGACTTCATGTGATCTTCTTAAGAAAATGTGAGTGGTGCTTTACAAAACTCTTACCTCAACTCTGGGTGGTTGCCAGGGAATTGTTATGCAGTTGCTAAGGTGTTTTGGGTGGTTGCTATAGTGGGTCAAGTCTATATTCAGGTCGCTATATAATTGTTGGCTTTATCATCCAACAGGTCAAAGTCATATGGATGAAAACATTAATTACCTTATAATTTACAAAGAAAATGTGTAACCTATTATTTTTAACAAGTTAATTCTGGTGCTGTGTGCCCAATAAAGTTAAAATTAGCGCCATTTTTTTTTTCTTTTTTAGATTTTATTTTATTTTATTCATATTTTTGTTATCAGTTATTTACACTGGATATGTTGCGTTTTTATATTATTTAGTTTATATTTAGCACATTATTTTCGTGCCGTGTTACCGTGATGGCGGTTCTTACCTCATTTGCTGGAAGGCCAGGAGGATCTTTGTGTTGTTATCAGAACATTTTACAGTAACCAATATCTAATAGTTATTTAGACATATCAGCATTATATAATTTTATTAAAATATTCCCTGGCATACTTCTTTTTAGTTTTGTCAATCGTCGCATTCTTTGGTCAAATATTTCAGAACAATCACCGCTCATCCCGCGCGCTCTCCATGACAGTTAAAACGTCAGAAATTTGAATAGATAATTGGCGCCATCTAACGGTTATCTGACTGAAGTAATATTGTTTTGTGTAAAAAATGAAACATCGATTGAGACGAACTGGTAAGAGGCACAAAAGAGCTGGATAAAAAAGAACTAGAATTTATT
This sequence comes from Chanodichthys erythropterus, assembly GCF_024489055.1. Lineage (NCBI taxonomy): Eukaryota > Metazoa > Chordata > Actinopteri > Cypriniformes > Xenocyprididae > Chanodichthys > Chanodichthys erythropterus. Next base: position 33,729,257 of record NC_090240.1, read on the forward strand.
TAGAATCGCATATTAATATTGATATATTGTAATTTAGTTTCAGCGAATCAATATTTCATACACATGAAGTTATTTATTTAGCAAGTAGCCGTATAATAAGCAGAATAATACTGTCAGTCCCAAGCTTATTTATTTTTGATTATGATCGACGGACAGCATATTGACTTACTATTATTATTAACCTACTGTAGCTTACACGAATTGTTAAATATACAATCAACAAAATGCCTCACGTAATGCTTACCTTGTATCTCTACTGTTAAGTTTTGGGTTCCAGAGATGTTTTTCACATTTATGTGGAAATATAGCATATATTTATTTTGAGTGTGCGCGCGCAGACTTGAGCGATGTATGGTGATGATGCAGAGAGAGAGAGAGAGAGAGAGAGAGAGAGAGAGAACGCGCGCGCTGGAGACAGTACGCGCTCTTCTATGTGCGCGTGTCTGTCTATCAGACCTTCACCAGCACAAGACTCAAGACTCTCCACCTGTCATTTAAAACCAGCCTCCTGTAGGTAAGACCTGATACCTTTTATAAGCTGTATGTTGTATAACATGCGTCTATATCATCAGCATATCAAACTTATTAAAACGGAAACATGCGCTGAATGTCTGGATATCTACAGGCACTTATGGTGAGTCCATAGACATGTGCTGTGATTGTGGAAAACGACAGATGCTCGCTGATGTGTGCTGGTTGGATGTGTTTCATGTCGATACATTTGGGAAATACACCTTTTGCTTTCGCTTCGGCTGAATTTCTGACAGATGGAGACGAGCCGCGCGCACTGGTGACCGGTTACCGGAGCGCAAGGACTCGCAGCGCACTGTAGGCTGTTAATTTACTAATTAGTGCTCCAGTCGTAGTGTCTTTGGGTCACTTGTTACATCAGGTTCTGTCCTGTTTGAATAACCTAAGGTCTTGATCAAAGGCACGTGGTTGTAGTTCATGATTCATGATTCGGTTAATGAACAATAGTGGATAGTTCATCAACCCTTCTGGGGTTTGAACCTACAACCTCACCAGCTGCTTGGATTGTCTCAGTTATTGTAATGAACAGCTGTGTGCACATGCATGCTATAGGAGAGACTGGGGGAAGTTTTTGCAGGGAAAACATGCATTTGTGTAATTGGACTTCAAAATCTTGTCACTTAAATATAGACCTTGTGACAACTTCTTCATGTTATAGACCTGTTCTCTACTGGTGATGGACTTATTTCTGAAAATATCTTCACAAACATCTCAAAACTGATTTGTTAAGGCTTTTAAAGGGATAGTTCATCCTCATGTTGTTCCAAACCCGTAAGACTTCCCAGAGAGCAACATAGTGTGGCCCACATCTGATACATGTGGATTACATGCGGACCAGATGTGGGCTGGAACTGGTCCGACACGATATTGCTGTCAGGATTTTTTTCGTCTTAGGAACACAAATGAAGATATTTTTGATGAAATCTGAGCGATTTCTGTCCCTCCATTGACAGCTATGCAACTACCACTTTGACATTTCAAAAAGTTCATTAAGAGATCAAAATAATCTATATGAATTGAGCATTTTATTTGATGAACAGATTGATTTTAGGCTTTTAACATTAACAGAAACTCAATCATACATGCTTGAATCGTGAGAACAAACCTCATTGGTTCTCGCGAAGCTCAAACGTGATGCGTAACATGAAAATGAACCTCATTGGTTCTCGCACACGTCAAGCAAACATGCATGAGCTTCCATTTACGATAACTGATGATGTGTGAGTTGATGAATGTTTTTATGTGAATAAAAGCTTAAATTCAGTCTGTTCATCATATAAAGCGATCGAGTCTCTTCATAAAATTTGGACTAAACCGCTCAATTCACATGGATTATTTTTACGATTTCTTTATTAACTTTTTGAAGCGTCAAAGTGGTAGTTATATAGCTGTCTATGGAGGGACAGAAAGCTCTCATATTTCATTAAAAATATCTTAATTTGTGTTCTGAAGATGAACGAAAGTCGGGTTTGAAACGACATGAGGATGAGTAAATGATGACAGAATTTTCATTTTTGGGTGAACTATCCCTTTAAGAAAGATTCATAAATCAACCATAATGTATAAAATAATGTATAAAATGTCTGTAAAGTTTGAAGATATGTTTGTAGTAATTTATAAATTGCTTGATGTAAAATTGAAGTTTATGGGAGGTCATCAGAAGTCTTGGGCTCTGTTCCAAAACCTAGCAAGCTGCATACGTGGGCTGCATCATAAGAACGTTCCAGACGTGAAGTCTTTTCCAAAAGATACCTTCTTTGAGCAATTTTGAAGCCAGTATTGCATGTATCCTTTGCAAAGAAAGTAATCCCACAATGCATTGTGAGTAAATTCCATCCAAAATGGAAGAAAAAGTGAGTATAGTTTAACATTTCTGCATTTATATATGCATATATATGTAAATGTAAGCAATATAGATATAGTAAGTTTCATTCAGCCTTAACTGAAATTTAATTTCATTCAGATTGATTTAGTACTAAAAAAATTGATTTGATCTTATTTAATGCCACCAAAATTATCATTTATGAGCATGTGGCAGTACAATAGTAAAGTTAGAGTTGCATGATTTGAGGGGGAAATTGAATTGCGATTGTCTTAATTTCTTTATTTTCAAATGTTAAATCATCATTTTTTTTTTACCACAGTACTGTATAATTACCGTATTCATATACCATGTTATTATAAGAAGGTACTTTGTAAGTGATATTTGGTGCATGAGTAGAATGTAATATGGTTTACAGTACTTGTTGCAAGAAAATAATGATCTTTATGACAGCTCAAACCTGGCAACTTAGCATTATGGTTTTGCCTTTTCCCTAATTTCTCAGCTTTAGTTTGACTCTCTTAATGGATTCTATGCATCAGTCTGAGCATTAAAGAGAGATTACTGCAACAACTCACTGTAATTAAGCTCTTGCCCGGTCAGGGTGTGTGTAGGCCTGTGTGCATTTGCTCCAGCTTGTTCATTAAAGAACAAATTTGTTCAACAAATGTTCTGCAAATTATCAGTCCCAGTCTGCCTGTTAAGGATGGAAACTGCCATTCAGCTCAATTTGCAAGCAGAAGCTCAGATCTGCATGAGATACTCAAGCGAGTTTCATTTCCAGTGCCTTTGTGGATCAGCCATTTATGGCTTTACCATTCTCTGAGTCTCTCACATGCAATATGTGCATCTCTTGTCGTCTGACTGTGTGGATCTGACAAGCTTGTGGGTTATTTTTACTGGCAGCTGTGTTTGAGTCCAGTGAAGTGAGACTGGAACAGCGATTTGCCATTTGAGATGCAGTGACCATTCATCGTTACCCATCTGAGCCTGCATGAATCAAAAATATTCATAAACCTCTTACTCGCTCGAACATGCACTCATTCGGTTTTATTTTTTGGCCACTTCCATATCTCTCTTTTTTAATGTTTAATTGTTTTATTTAATATTATATTATTATGATTTTTTATTATTTATTATTTTATTTTTAACTCAAAAAGCTGATTTATTCATTTTCAAACCACAAAATAAAAAAAAATTGTGCTGCTTCGCTTTGCTTCAAAACAAGAATAAAATCTTTTTCCTCCCAATATCTATGTTTTCTGCCATTATTTAAATTGTTTTTTACAGGTAAATCAACCTACAAATGGCTTATTAACAAGATGAATTTTCTTTTAATTATTCAAAATTATGTATTTTTGAAACATTATGTATTTTGTATGTAAGCTCTTATTTTGTTCTGTTAAAGTTTCTTTTTAACCTTCAGCCGTAGCAGCAGTACCCACTCGCTTTAAACACAGTTTGCCTATTACAAATTAAATCGAAATCAAAGACTTTTTAGAAGGTCTTATGCACCGAAGAAGCTGTGTGTATCCCAAATGAACAGAGCTCTAGTATCTGCTCTCCATAATAATGCTGAGTTTGTTTTTGATCATTTGGTCTGAAGACAGAGTGGTAGCTATTCATACTGACAGTCAGTAAAAATAATGTTTTGAGGTAGTGCTAAATGATTTCCTTTACGCTTTTTAAGTTAAGCAATTCCAAAGCAAACCACTCACTTTCGTTGTTTAAATGTTTAAAATTGTGCAGTTGTAACGTGGCTATTTCAGAAATGAATGAGTGTTGGATCCAAGGGCAGCAGAAACATTATTTAAACAAGCGTAACAATCCAGGCAAAAACCAAATATTCCAATCCAGACACGGGCAAAATCAGAACTGAAACAAATGTCCACCATGGACAACACCAAACCAAGAACATAGCAAAAAACAAGTAACAAAGAACAGGTATGATTAGTTATTGAGATAAATATGGCCCGAAATCACCCCCTATTTCCTTAAATAGGGCACAGCCATTTATAGTGGTGTCCGAAACCATAGTGGATGTTATCAAGTGCACTAATTTTATTGGTCATGTCAATCACAGTACTGACTGCCTACACCAAACACTGATCCCTAAACCTACCCGTCACTGTAACCTTAACCAATGAAATTGGCTGCAGGCCGGGTTTTCTAGTGTAGTGGTTTGGGGGTGAAAATGCGCCTCCTTGTTAACTTTAAAACAGGGAGAAACATCTAGAAGAATTAACAGTCACACCTAATTCTTTTTCATTTACTTCTTATATTTCTCTTTTTATGACAGACCACACTGAAACCCACTCAAACTTCCCTAAACACTTCCCCTCGGGGGAATCTCCGCCGCCATTTTGAAGTGCGTTCCACTTCGTGAAGTGGATGAGGGAAGTTTATATGGACAGACCCTCGTCCCTTCGATTTTGAACGAGGAAGCAATGGGGGGAAGTTAGAAAGTGAAGGGCATAAAAACTTAGAGTGGAATGCAGCCTCGGACACAATGGCTAGAGAATACCCATAATGCAGGTTGTGCCAAATTAATTTCCATGTTTCGCCAAGATGGCGCCGCAGCTGAATCATCTATCCATCCATCCATTTTCCAAACTACTGGTCTAATTTGGGTACAGCGTAATACCATACAGGTATACATTCCTTTTTAATTGATCATTAAATTGTTTAATTAAGGTTTATGGTTTCCACGACAGAGATCAAGATAAATCTCTTCATTACTACTGGAGCTGCCAGTTTGCTAAGTTTCAAATATTAAACAGCAAGCACAAACTATGCAAAAACGGCAGCCCTTCCGGCACACTCAGTGTCCAAATTCACTCACTCGTTTTCATTCACTTCTTCAAGTGGACTATATTAGTGGACTAATATAGGGAATAGTGAATGAGGGTATGGGGTGATTTTGAACACAGCTATTGAAACAATCCAGGGACTAAGAAAACAAGGCAAACACAGAAAGTAAAACTCACAAACATGAGAACACGAAACAGCATTAAACATCAGAGACATTTTTAAGCAACCTAAAACAGAGGCGATTTTTGGTAGTATGTGAAACAATATTAAAGAATGGTTCTTATGCCCATGCATAAGTGATGGGCATAAGACACACACACACTTGTTGCTATGCGGTCACTAGTGTGTTCTGGATGGTTGCTATGTGATTGCTTGCTGGCTGATGTCAAAAGAGCTCACTCACAAGTCTCTATGATATTCTGGTCTCTGGGTCCCAGTTATTGTGCATACTCTGTATACATAATTTTATGTAAAGAAAAAAGATGCATTGCATTGTTAGGTGTATTCTAGTATAATGCACATTTTGGCAAATGTAGTAGGTCATCTGGGAATGCAGTGCATTTAGATGGTTTGCATACTGCAAAATTACATACTGCAGGAATAGTGCGAGGAGCATGGTAGTTTTCTCTTCCAAATATAGCAAGAGCCAAAGTCAGTTTAATGGATTGGGGAAAGGGGTTTAGGCCTCAGCAAACTGAAGTGTATCAGAAGGGGCATGCGATGAGATGACATGAGATGAGAAGGAAGATTACATTTAGAGAAGAAAGTTTGCTGTTAATATTGATGAGCAAGTGTTAATGTGATCCTAAAAGCAGCTCTAGCAGAGATGACATTATCCCCCCTTTTTTTTACCTTTGAGAGGGGCTAGAAAAATGGGATAAGAATGAGGAAAAGAATAGAAAACACAGACTGAGCCGTAGAGCAAGTCAAAGTTTTATGATCAGAAGCTCAGAACACTTATTGCACTCCCCTATGGCACAGAGCAGCGCTGTGAATTATAGAATAAATGAAAATTTGTTGTCTTTTTTCATCTCTTTGGTAAACACTCCAGTTTGGATCAATAAAAGGCAGCTGTACACACTCAGAGGGCCGGCCCATTCCTCATTTCCATTTTAATGAACGAGGCTTAGTGAGGTATTGAGCAAGTTATAATTGTGTTGTGGTGTAGAGACCTGCAAAAGTGCAGGATACTAAAAAGGATCTGTAAAAGTGCGGTGTGCGTCTGTATATTTCAAAGGTTCAGTGGTGTGCTTTTATTTAGTGTGGGTATAAATACAAATACTTTACAATATTTGACATCTAAACCAGTGTGTGGAGGTTATATATTAGAAAGTAGAGGCCTATTTACACCAAAAGCAAATATTTCATGCAAACATGACTTAAAGAAACCTATTATGCCCCTTTTTACAAGCTGTAATATAAGTCTCTGGTGTCCCCAGAATGTGTCTGTGAAGTTTCAGCTCAAAATCCCCCACAGATTGTTTATTATAGCTTGTCAAATTTGCCCCTATTTGGATGTGAGCAAAGACACAGCGTTTTTGTGTGTGTCCCTTTAAATGCAAATGAGCTGCTGCTCCCGCCCCCTTTCCAGAAGAGGGCGGAGCTTTAACAGCTCAACAACAACAAAGCTGGAGAATCTCACACAGCCAAAATGAGGATTGTCAGTGTTGGTGTTCAGCCTTACATTGTTCAAACCGGAGTCGACACTGATGGAGAGACTCAGGAAGAAGTTACAACTTTTAGAATGAAACTGGACGTTTCTGAATGGATAATGGATAAATTTATGTAGTTGCTGTGGAGTTGATTCAACTCATCCACTAGCATGTGCCGTCATGTTCATCTTTTGTGTAAATCCAGCGTTGAATTGACCCTCGTTTGTGAAGCAGTTCCGGCATAAAATGATTTGAGCAAATATATAACATTTTACCGACTTTCTTCGGCACATTTCGTGCATAAATTAAATTCAACCACGGTTTCCTCAGTGGCTCAGATGCTGGGAGTCTATGGAGACTCTTATGTTTGTTGGTACATCCAATAACAGAACATTTGTAATTTTTTTGGCACAGACATTGTATATCTCCTGCTGCTACAGCGAGTAAACAGAAATGGCGGACTGCTGCGGCTCACTCAGGGCGGGATCTATGCTAATAGGCCAGATCGACGCCAGTCATGGGCAGGGCTTCAGTACTCTTATGTAAGAGTAGACACACACACTGTGGGTAAACAACCAGTGAATTTTGCATTATAGGTCCCCTTTAAGCAATGCACATCTTTTCATATATTTATCCTATGTAGTATCCTACATGGCACAATTAGCACATATTATCATATTACAGTGAGTCAAATCTGTATTATCAGATGGCTTGTTGCTTTATAATAAATTAAATTTGTATTTTATATAGTTGTAGGCATATGTTATGTTTGTCATTTATATTTTGCTTGTAATGTATCAGAATACACAGCTGATTTTGAGTGCTGTCAATGAGAAAAGACTTTTTGCTGCAAGATGGTGTACCCTTGCCACTGGACAGACAAAACAGAGAGTCCTGCCCCAGAGTCATGGCATTTGTTGAGCCAGAATTCGGGATTCTCAATCAGGGAGATCTTTTTGTGTGTGTTTAATTTTTCAGAGAAATCTACTTATGAATAAGTGCACTTTGCATATTAATTCAGAATAGGAAGAAGTATTTTAGCATCTAAAAAAAATCACACATCATCTTTACAGTAAGTCATAATCAAAGTATGTTTTTGAAGGTCTTACTCGGCAGGGAAGCTGTGTATATCCAACGTAAAAGAGCTGTAATATTTGCTACGCGCAATAATGCTGAGTTTGCTTTTGATCATCTGATCTGGTTACTTACTGACAGCGAGAATTGGTCTGTTGAGGTAATACTAAATTATTAAGTGTGTTAATAAAGCACTATGCAAATGATTTACTGCACATAAAATATGTTAAGCAATGTCAAGCAAACACAGTAAAAACATTAATCCTGTGAAATATGTGTATGTAATTTAATACTGTGATGCAAAGCAAAATCTTTAGGATCATTACTACAGTCTTCAGTGTCACATGATCCTTCAGAAATCATTCTAATATGCTGAATTGCTGCTCAAAAAACATTTATTATGTTGAAAACTGATGTGCTGATTTTTTTATTTTTTTTTGGAAACCATGATTTTTTTTTTTTTTTTTTGTGAATAGCAAGTTCAAAGGAACATTTGAAATAGAAATCTTTTGTAACATTATAAAAGTCTTTACTGTCCCTTTTGGTCAGTTTAATGAATCCTTGCTGAAAGAGCATTATTGTGGGAGAATGATAAGATGGATGGATGAGGGAGATGGGAAGGAGGATTGAGGAAGAGAAATGCCTGGTAATTATAGTTCTTAAGTCTCGTTATGTTGGTGACAGGCTCCATCATGCCTTGGGGCTCTTAAGATCAATGGCTGGGACCTGACTCTAATGCTAACGAACTTCAGATCGTTAAATGTATGGGTGCAGAACACAGGAATTAATTATGCCATTTATGGCTTCAATTTATCAGCTCAAGGATATGTTTCTGATAGTTCGCACTACTTAAGATGCTTGGCCGGGGGGGGTCCTAAGTCAGTAGATCCAATTTGGACCCATGACAAGAACCACATTGAATTCTCAGCCCAGTAGAGCAACACTTTAGAGGACGGATCTTAAAGTTACTGCGGATTCTGCTGTGTTTAGGGCCTCACAGTGGGAAATGTGATTGAAAATCAGGTCTCATGTTAATCATAAAATGCTACCTCATATAGAGAATTCATTGGCATGTAAAAAGGCTTTATAATCGGTGTAGCGCACATGAATACCAAGCAACCTCTGACAGTCAGAAACAATATTATCAGCTCAGAGAGACTGACAAAATTCCCTGTTGCTCAGCAAGCATTAACTGGAAACACAATGACAGGGAAAAACATAGTTTGTCACAAGCTGTATTCATTTGTTCTGTCACTTCCGTCAGAGGCTGTTGATTAATTCCTCTCAGTTACACAAGTAAGGCTTTGTAAAAAAATAAAAATAAAAAAAAAAATATATATATATATATATTTATATATATATATATATATATATATATATATATATATATATATATATATATATATATATATATATATATATATATATATTACTATAGCTAGAGTACAACTGGAATATTGCTAAAATCTTTTGTTGTAGTAAAAAAATGCAGTAAAGATTGAATACAGTAAAATACTTGATGTAATAAAGTAGATGAGATATAGTAAAGTGTAAATATGGTGAAATACTTCAGTTATTGTTAATTGTTTGAGATGTATTAAAGCTGTAAAACGTGGTAAAATGCTTGAGATGTGGTAAAGCTGGAAAGTGGTAAAATATGTGAGAAAATATAGAAAAGCCAAAGTATTTTAAAATGTTAAAAGTAGTAAAACTTGAATGCGGTAAAATACTTGATGTAGTGAAGCAGAAATATGGAAAATACTTAAGATGTGGTAAAACTGGAATATGGTAAAATATTTGAGATGTAAAACCAAAAATTAAAAACAATATTAAAATACATGTGTCAATGTGTCAAAGCTGGAACATGGTAAAACACTTGAGATGTAGTAAAGCTGAAATATATAAACTGGAATATGATAAACTGAGTAAATCTGAAATATTGTAAAATATTTAACTTGTAATGCTTGAATATTGTAAAATACTTCATAAGTGATAAAGCTGGAATATGGTAAAACACTTGAGATGAAGTAAAGCCGAAATATAAAATACTAGAGATTTGGTAAAACTGGAATATGGTAAAATGCTTGATGTAATAAATCTGAAATATAGTAAAATACTTGAGATGTAAAACCAAAATATATTAAAATACATGAGATGTGTTAAAGCTGGAGTAAAACACTTGATTTGTTGTGAAGCCAAAATATATTAAAATACTAGAGATGTGGTAAAACTGCAATATGGTAAAGTACATTAGAGGTAAAACCGTAATATAGTAAAATACTTAATATGTTTTATAGCTTGAATATAGTAAAATAATTCATATGTGGTAAAGCTGGAATATGGTAAAATAATTTAAATGTTGTGAAGGCGAAATTGTAAAATGCTTGAGATGTAGTAAAGCCAAAATATATTAAAATACTAGAGATGTGGTAAAACTACAATGTGGTTAAATCCAAAATATAGTAAAAAACTTAACATGTAAAGCTTGAATATGGTAAAATACTTTGTGTGATAAACCTGGATATGGTAAAATACATGAGATGTGGTAAAGCTGGGATATGGTAAAATACAGTAGTATTGCATTAGTATTGCAACATGCCTGGAAAAATTCTTGACATACAGTATATTAAAGCCAAAATATGGTAAAAATCCTTGATGTTTAGAGCTAAATTGGTGAAAAATGCTTGATTTAGTAGAGCTGGAATATGATAAACTGCATCAGATGTAATGAAGCAAACATCCCTTATTTCTCAGCATTAACTGGGCACACAGTGACAGGGAAACACACACACACAGACACACGCACGGATCAGTTTGTTCTGATTTGTTTGTTTACTGTCACGTCCATCAAAAGCTGCTGATTAATTGGATTCAGTTGCATATGTTTAGCCTTGGCGTTCCATTACAGCCATGTTCAGCCCACCCACTTCCACCTGTCTCTATTACTTTCTCCCGAGATACAGTTGCTGTCACCGCCGCTGATGTGTGGAAACAATATTGATCCACAGCCGGGGAGGCGGCGGTCCGTACAGCAACTTTATTGCTTTCTATTAATGATGCGTTTCATGGCCGATGGTACAAGCTCTTACGATGTGAACAAAGACCCAGGGCAAGAAAGACTGCATGGGGATTTGTACTGTAAATATTGCATATGTTTAATTCAGTCTGGGCATGGGAGCGCATCAGAATAAATTAAAGTGAATGTACTTTGCAGGGGTGTCATGGACTCATGTGGGAATGCTGAGGCTTGGTGCAAAAGGTTTTCTCATCTCGGACATTGCAGAGTTTCAGCTAAATGGCAATTCACTGCGATCGAAAACCAATCTTAGTCAAGGTCTAATGTGCTTGTCCTGCACTTGTTCTGTCTTTATATTCTTCCAGAGAAGAATCTAAGGCTCTGTAACAAAGTTTTGGGTTGAGCTCCAGACATGACTGTCCAAAAGTTAGACTTGTTTTAGAAACTCTAAAATGTAGATTCACTATTATAATCTCTATTATTATTGCTTATACTTAGGGTGAGTCATTGGAACAAATCTCTAACTGTGCAAGAGACTTCATTTGCAAAAATATTACTATATATGGTCAAAAGATTGGAATATCTATCTATCTATCTATCTATCTATCTATCTATCTATCTATCTATCTATCTATCTATCTATCTATCTATCTATCTATCTATCTATCTATCTATCTATCTATCTATCTATCTATCTATCTATCATGCTAAAATGCTAGCAATGTGTTAATTAATGCTAGAATCATGCTAACAATGTGTTAAAACATGTTAACAGGTTAAAACAGCATATCTATCTATCTATCTATCTATCTATCTATCTATCTATCTATCTATCTATCTATCTATCTATCTATCTATCTATCTATCTATCTATCTATCTATCTATCTATCATGCTAAAATGCTAGCAATGTGTTAATTTATGCTAGAATCATGCTAACAATGTGTTAAAACATGTTAACAGGTTAAAACAGCATATCTATCTATCTATCTATCTATCTATCTATCTATCTATCTATCTATCTATCTATCTATCTATCATGTTAAATCATGCAAGCAACATGCTAAAATGCTATCAATGTGTTAATTAATGCTAGAAGCATGCTAGCAATGTTAAATCATGCTAACAACATGCTAAAGCATGTTAGCAATATGCAAATTAATGCTAGTAACATGCAAGCAAATGCCAAAACAGGCTAGCAATGTTAATCATGCTAACAATGTGTTAAAATATGTTAACAGGTTAAAACACCCTATGTCTCTATAATGCTTAATCATGCTAAAAATGCTAGTAATGTGCTAATTAATGCTAGAAGAATGCTAGCAATGTTAAATCACGCTGACAATGTGTTAAAACATGTTAACAGGTTAAAACAGCTTATCTATCTATCATGCTAAATCATGCTTAAAATGCTAACAGTGTGCTAATTAATGCTAGAAGAGTGCTAGCTATGATAATCATGTTAGCAACATGCTAAAACATGTTAGCAATATGCAAATTAATGCTTGAAACATGCAAGCAAATGCCAAAACAGTATAGCAATGTGTTAAATAATGCTAATAATGTGTTAAAACGTTACAGGTTAAAACATCTATCTATCTATCTATCTATCTATCTATCTATCTATCTATCTATCTATCTATCTATCTATCTATCTATCTATCTATCTATCTATCTATCTATCTATCTATCTATCTATCTATCTATCTATCTGTCTGTCTGTCTGTCTGTCTGTCTGTTATGGTAAATCATGGTAGCAACATGTTAAAACAAACTAACAATTTGCTAATGTGTCTAGCTATCTGTTTTTTGATAGACTGTATTACCTTCAAAACCTTCAAATTTTAAGCTTTAAAACTTTTTTAAACTTGAAATTACTTGCTGACTAAATAATTGTGGGAATAGTTCATTTTCGGCCACGATATACATATTTTTTTTACATAGTATGTAATTTTTGCTGCTTAATATTTTTAATTTAAAAAAAGAAATTAATACTTTTATTCTGCAAGGACACATTAAATTAATCAAAAGGAACAGTAAAGGCTTTTATAATGTTACAAAATATTTCTATTTTAAATAAATGCCTTTTTAAAACTTTCTATTAATCGAAGAATTCTGAAAACAATATCGCTGGTTCCACAAAAATATGAAGCAGCTTTCAACAATAATAATAAAAGAAATGTTTCTTGAGCAGCAAATCAGCAATAAAATTTTGAACAGACAAGCACCACTCACATTTTTTTCCCCATTATGTTTCCTGTCTTGACTTTTCTATGGGTAGCTCCCGGTTGTAAAGAAAAACAATTACAAAATGTCACTTCTGTACAAACATCTTGGTTCACGAGTCACACAACTCTGATAATTGAAAGTTTGGATGTTGCCTGAGTCTCAGCTCTCAAACTAGCCTGAGCTCAGAGCCAGACCGGATTGTGAAAGCTGACATTTGAGGTTTCCGTCTGAATCATTGATCAGAGATTACTTACACCACAGTGGTCTCTTGAGAGATGCGCCGAGTTCAATATGACCGTATTGTTTTTTTGAGGAACGCTAAGTACTTTAAGCAAGGCATTTGAAGATGGATTTAGCCAGACTCATTAGACAATCACGGAAAAGGGCAAAATAACAGCTCTTAAATTTAGCTCCAGTGCTATGGCCATAAGATTACATGTGCTGAAAGTGTGCTGTTATCGCCTGCCTCGCAGGAAACCCGAGTTGGATGTGTAAATGTGTGAGGAGAGCTACACGGTTGGCGGGTTCGGGACATGGCTGTTTTTCTCCTGCTCTTAATCTGTTTAGAGAAACCTGTCTGAATGTTTAGACAGCAACAAGATTTTAAGAAAGAGAAAAAATTCACAAGTAAAACACTTTAGATGCAGTAAAGCAAGAATATGGTACAATAATCTAGATATGTACTTCCAAACAAGTGTCCTTAAAGGATTAGTTCACTCCAGAATTAAATTTCTGATAATTTACTCATCCCCATGTCATCCAAGATGTTCATGTCTTTCTTTCTTCTGTCGAAAAGAAATGAAGGTTTTTGAGGAAAACATTCCAGGATCTTTCTCCAAATAGTGGACTTCACTGGGGTTCAATGGGTTGAAGATCAGTGCAGCCTTAAAGGGCTCTACATGATCCCAGATGAGGAATAAGGGTCTTATCTAGTGAAACGATTGGCCATTTTCTGAAAAAAATAAACATTTATTATATAAATAAATATTTATATACGCCTACGTCACGGGCAACCTTTCCAACGTGATTACGTAATGTGTGGCACATCACAGAGCAGTGGAGATGAGCATTTGTGGTTAAAAGTATATAAATTGTTGTTTTTTTAGAACACTTTGTTGTTCGCTAGACCCTTATTCCTCATCTGGGATCATGTAGAGCCCTTTGAACTCAAACTGAAATTAGGACCTTCAACCCGTTGAACTTGAAGTCCACTATATGGAGAAAAATCCTGGAATGTTTTCTTCAAAAAACCTTCATTTCTTTTCGACTTGAAGAAAGAAAGACCAACATCTTGGATGACATGGGGGTGAGTAAATTATCAGGAAATTTTAATTCTGAAATGAACCAATCCTTTAATGTGCACCTGTAGTGTATTTCAGATCTTATAAGTAGCCTATATTTAAAAAATACTTAATATAATATTAATAAAATATAAGGCCAGTTAAGTTTACTTAAAAAGAGTTTCTTAACACACTCAAGCGCACTTTTAAAAAGTGAACATTGTAATGTCAAATTAAAAGTTTTACTTTAAAGTACATTTTACATAATTAAATAAAGCACATGTAAAGTGATTGATTTTCATTTTAACTGTAGTGTGTTATTCGATGTTACATCTAAAGTCAATAAACTGCAACTCCATCATTACAAATATGTCTTTTTACATGTATATAAGTACATGACGTACAAGTTTCAGTAGAAATACTTTTAAAATATATTTTAGTTTACCATAAATGCTAACCATATTTATAGATAATAGATAATAGATATCCCTCTAGCGGCCTTGTTCCGCTCCGATGGTTTTCAGCCACACCCTGCTTCGTGCTACAATGTTAATACATCTTTAATACATTAGCTCACCCATGAACATGATTTCTGTCCGAGTCCTTTTGGATTCTTTTCCACCAGCTGTAGACATGAAGACAACACCTCCCATGATTCCGCAAAATCAAGGCGTCATCAAGCTACACCTTTGTTTTGAATAAGTGACCTCTAGTGGCGAAAATTACATATTGTGCCTTTAAGAATATTCTTTTAAAGTATTTTTTCTACTTTTTCACAAGGGTGGTAAATCTAGCATATTCAGTTGTTGTACAGCTGGATTATTATAAAGTACTTGAGTCAGTTTTACGCTTTGATATATTGAAAGGACAGTTAGTGACAGTCGGTATTGCTTGTTGAAATGGTCGAGCTGTAGTGCAGTTTAGAGCCTCTAAAAATGTGCCGCATAAAAGTGAATGAGGATGTGGTTTGATGCCAGAATTAGAAATGGTTGAGCTGTAGCCTGTTAATATGGATGGCAATAACCTTGCCCGTAGAGTTAGAAACTGCCCTGTAAAATGCTCAATCACGCAAATCAACACGTTTTCAGGACCCAAGTGATTGACTGTTTCAAAGTGCTTAGGCACCTAAAATTCAAGCCAGTAATTACATTTCACAAGCATAAACTTCATGAGATGGCCAAGAGCAGTTTAAGGAATATTGCAATATTGGTTTTTGCTGCTAAAGCCGTTAAAATATGTTGCAGAAAATGTGCATGGTTGTAATTTTGAACATGTTTAGACTGGAAAAGCTGTCTGCTTTTGTCCTTTTTCTTTTAGCATCAGGCATATCCTTAAATCAAGTATTGGATATGGATGTCACAAAAAAATAAATAATGACAAATGATGAATCACATTTTCAATCACATTTTTTCTTAACTTTGAATGCTCTAAAAGACTTTGAAATCCTCAACTACCTCATTTTGGAGAAGTTATGCAAACTAACCACCGAGCTTCTGTATTTATTATGGAGGACTTCTTTGGAGCAGTCCCAGATTTTAAGTGATTGAAAGTTTTATGAACCTTGGCTAGTCATGCACATACCCACTCTAAAAAAATGCTGTGTTAAAAACAACCCAAATTGGGTTGAAAATGGACAAACCCAGCAATTGGGTTAAATGTAGTTTTATTTAAAACAACTATTGTTAAAAAAAATTACTGTATTGTTTGCTTAAAATGAAGCCAAATATGTTGGATTTAACATTTATTAATATGTTTAATAAATGAACTTTTGTTAACAAGTTT
Organism: Chanodichthys erythropterus; assembly: GCF_024489055.1. Lineage (NCBI taxonomy): Eukaryota > Metazoa > Chordata > Actinopteri > Cypriniformes > Xenocyprididae > Chanodichthys > Chanodichthys erythropterus. The sequence goes on from NC_090240.1 coordinate 33,745,453, forward strand.
AATGATTTTTTTCACCTTTTGGTTATTATTGTTGCCTCTAGTAATTATGTGTCTTATTTTTAATTTCCAACCTATTTTGGGTTCATTTTAAGCCAGTCATATAGTCATTTTTAAACAGTAGTTGGGTTAAACAACACTGCCCAGCACGTTGGGCAGACATTTAACCCAACCGCTGGGTTGTTTTGAACCCAGCATTTTTTAGAGTGCATGATTCTCTGTAGTGACCCAAACTGTTACCTAATTGAAACTGTGCTAGTTTTCCGGTAATCCCAACAGCAAATCCCAGTTAACTTTACTCATGATCAGCACTGATTCTTATCCCCTTATCTCTTTGAACAGGTTTGCCCAATCAAACCCAAACCATGGGAATCGCCCTCTGTGTTTAGCCCGACCCAAAGAGAGAAATGTAATCCTCAAAAGCGGATAAGATGCTAAATGACCACTGAACCTTATGAAGAATAAGGAATTAAGAAGAGGAGATGAATGGAGCAGCCGTCCACTCAGCGAGACAGAGCGTGAGTGAAGGTCGATCTTATTGTTTTTCCCCCCGTGGCAAACGTTGTGACTAATAACGAAGTGAGGCACGATGAGTGGCCATATCTGGGCAGCATCGCTCTTTCTGTGCATGTGCTTAGAGCTCGGGGGAAGTAGTGCTCGTCTGAGAAGATGGAAAAGTGAGGACTGTTTGCAAACCACAAGGAAAGATAGTCAGGTAGACATGGAGGAAGAGAAAAGTGAGATGCCATTTGCCAACACTGCAGGAACACCAAGCATGAGATTTGCAGATAAAAATGAGGATAATTTGATGATTTCGCCAAAAAGCAACAAAGAAGATCATGCGCAGACTGAAGAAACCACAGTGAATCCAGTTTTGTTGTCTGGTGCAAGTGTGAACACAGATTCTACTCCACATATTATGAATAATTTTCATCCCAAATCCAAAGATACCCCAGAAATCACAAAGACAACTTTATCACCTCTTAGCCAGAACTCCAAAATATCTAGAATATCTCAAGATCATTTAATTCCCACTGAACTAACTCCTGCAGTAGAGGTAACTGAAACTGAACATGGTGAAAAGGGACCTGACAGATCTACACCGGATGGCCTATCAGACTCCAGCGCGATCCTGCTGAAGCCTCTGTCTGGGTTAAAAAACAGGGGACAGGAAGTGCAAACTATAATGATTGGCAGTCAAGATGCTGAGAGCAGTGGTGATTTCCACAGGATCTTTACTGGACCAAATCTGGACGAGATGCCCTCACAATCCCGCAGCCGGAGAAGCTGGATATGGAACCAGTTTTTTGTGATAGAGGAATATAGTGGACCAGAACCGGTGCTGATTGGACGGGTAAGGTTAACATTTATTTAAGTGATTGTTGTGCTTGCATGCTAATTTAAAATGATGAACAACTTCATTTGATGAAACAATGTTTGCAACTCATTTTACTTCTTCAATGCAACGTATTGAGTGGAACATGGTGTTCAACATGACATAAAAGAGCTTGTTGGTAGGGCTGGGCGATATCATATTTTGGTATTTTTTGGCTGAATGGCGATATATGGTATATCTCTGTATTTGCTATATCTTATTTCACATCCTGCCCAATGTTGTCCTACAAACAATGTTCATATTAAAGGCTATGAAAACAAATATAGTGAATGTGACCATGTAGTCTACAGTATAGGGTCAAATTACATTACATTCTAACATTGTAACATTACAATCTAAAAATGAAAATAACGCTTTTTAAAGCAGAAGTTAAATTCACTACACTAAAAATGAATGAATAAAAACAAAAGCACAGGCTATTTTGATTTCCCAGTTACAACAGTCACTTTACAGTTACTGCTATCACAAAAATACACTTACTTATAGGTTTAAAATATAATTTACAGATGGAGAATATACCTGTGAAATTTAAGTTATGCACTGAGGGAAACACCATAAACGCATTAGCATTAAACAGCAGTGTAAGCCACTTTAAACTATACGTGTTAACTATATTTTATGAGTTATTTGAAAGCCCTAAATATTTAGCATGTTTAGGACAGTTTGTATTATTCATTTTCCCCATAGCAGCACTCTGCTAAAACTACTGTATATCAATATAAACGGTATTGCATCATTCCATATTGTATATAAAAAAATACGACGATATATTGTATAAACTTGATATACCGCCCAGCCCTACTTGGTGACATAAGCCAAAGAGTAAAGTCTTTTCAGAAAAGGTTTAGGTAGAAACAGTAATAGGAAGAATTGCAAATGCATATTTTATCTTTGGAATAACATGAACTGTTCACAATGTTTCTGTGTGGACTTTAAAGGGATAGTAATTTCTGGACATCCTCATGTTGTTCTAATCCTTTCTTTCTTCTATGGAACACAAAAGATATTTTGAAAAAAAATCATTTTCCATACAGTGAAAGTCAATGTTTTCAAAGAAAATTGTGACCAAAATGCATATAGATTTGCAATGACTTGAGGGTAAGTAAATAATGACAACATTTTTATCTCCTCAAGGTTCTGTTGAGTTTTTTCAAGACGTTTTAATGCCCACACTATCCTTGTCGCTAAGCAGGTCGATTTGGAAGTTTCTTTTATAAATAAATCAAGGCTATTGCATTACCTCAGAGTTTGTTAAACGTGGGATTTGGACAGTAATTATTAGATGTCACCAGAGAGAAAAAAAAACATAAAACGCAATTACATGCTCAGTGGTCAGATTTAGTAACACATGCACAGACACAGGCATGCACTACAAAACACAGATGCTCGCATACGCTCTGTGGTAATGAGCTGCACTGGATAGGTCACATTATCTGCGATTCACACTGAGTAAGTTTGCCAGCTGCTTATACAGAACACAAGGCTTTAAAGAGTCTGGCGCTAAACCAACACAAGATCAAGAGAGCACACCTCATAAATGTTGCATCCGTTTCTCTGCCTGTCACTGTGCTGACGCTGTATCCCAGTAAATGTTTATCCGATGGGCCAGGACATGCTGCTGTCACTGTTGTTGTTCATCACGATGCACCGTTTACCTGTGTACGATCCAGAGAACTGCATTGTGAATCAGTTATGGCTGAATGGAGGGCAACTGTCTCAGAGACAAAGCTGAACTTGACCGTTCCACTGCTGCGAGTCGAAACACAAGGCCAAACACAAGCACAGGTTTTGATGTATGAACTAGGAACTTTTCTATTTGATTTGGAGTAAAAGAAATTGAATTGGTGGGTTGTTTAACATGACATATAAATTGTGTTAGATGTCATGCAATCAAAAAAAGAGATTTTGTGGCTTTTCAAAGTGCATGTTTTTGAAAAGATTGTTATCTATTGTTTCTGTCACTAAATAAACAATAAAAAAGTAATTGCCACTTTTTATCTCACAATTGCAAGATATAAACTTGCAATTCTGACTTCTTTTCTCAGAATTGTGAGATATAAATTTGCAGTGGCGAACTATAAAGTCTAATTCTGAGGCAAAAAAAGACTTTTTCTCAGAATTGCTACTTTATATAACGCAATTCTGAATTTACAACTCGCAATTTCAACTTTATATCTCGCAATTCTGACTTTATAACTCACAATTCTGACTTTATATCTCGCAATTTCAACTTTATAACTCACAATTCTGACTTTATAACTCACAATTCTGACTTTATATCTCGCAATTTCAACTTTATAACTCACAATTCTGACTTTATAACTCACAATTGTTTCTATCTCGCAATTTCAACTTTATAACTCACAATTCTGACTTTATATCTCGCAATTTCAACTTTATAACTCACAATTCTGACTTTATATCTCACAATTTCAACTTTATAACTCACAATTCTGACTTTATAACTCACAATTGTTTCTATCTCGCAATTTCAACTTTATAACTCACAATTCTGACTTTATATCTCGCAATTTCAACTTTATAACTCACAATTCTGACTTTATATCTCACAATTGTGAGTTTATATCACAATTCTGACTTTATATCTCGCAATTGTGAGATTATATCACAATTCTGACTTTATATGTCGCACTTGTTTCTATCTCACAATATTGACTTTTTAACTCACAATTCTGACTTTATATCTCGCAATTGTGAGTTTATATCATAATTCTGACTTTTTAACTCACAATTGTTTCTATCTCACAATTTTGACTTTATAACTCATAATTGCGACTTTATGGGCCCTATTTTAACGATCTAAACACAAAGTGTAAAGCACACGGCGCAGGTGCACTCAGGGCGTGTCCAAATCCACTTTTGCTATTTTAACGACGGAAAAACGGTCCGTGCACCGGGGCGCATTTTTGAAATGGGTTGTCCCTATTCTCTTAATGAGTAATGGGTGTAACGTTCAATAAACCAATCAGAGTGTCATCTCCCCTTCCCTTTAAGAGCGAGATGCACTCGCGCCATGGCGGACTGATATTTACATGGTGGAATTTGTTGGCGGAAAAGCTGAACGCTTTTCAAGCGAAGAAACCGATCTGCTCGTGCGCGAAGTTAAACGTTTAGTTAGAAGGTAAACAAAGTTACATTTTTATATTTATGTAGCCTACACAATAATATTCTTTTACACTGTAATCCTTTTGTTTTTAATATTTGGCATGTTTGTGTGATGCGCATCCCTGTGTGTAATAAGCAAAGTCGACGTGCCCAGAGGTGCAGTTTCTACCAACGCGCTCTAACAAAAAAATATTGCGCCATTGGCTTTAGACTTTAGACCAGGTTTGAGTTGGTCTATGGCGCAGTCTATTTTCAGCTCCTTAAAATAGCAATGCGACTGAACACACCTCTTTTTTAGACCAGCACGCCCATGGGCGCACTAACTGGCGCAAATGCATTTACTAATTTAAAGACGTGGCGCTGAACGGGAAAACGCGAACGGCGCCGGACGCAAACTAGCAAACACACTTGTGCTGCGCCTTGCGTCGCATTGCGCCAGGTGTATTATAGGGCCCAAAGTCTCACAGTTCTGAGAATTGCAAGATTAAATGTCACAATTACACTTTTTTTTGTTAGCAAAGTGTAGATTTAATATATGTATTCACTGCTCATAGAAGAATGTGTATGTGCACAGGCGCTTAGTTGTTTCTTTGAAAAGTGGCATCTCCAACTACTGGCCTGGCAGCATAATACAGCTTTTTTAGTTGTTTTCGTTCTTAGTCTATGTCTGTTAGCTTTGGGGCAAATCTGTAAACTAATGTAACACATTTTGGTCAAATACAATGCCTTCTAGAAATGCTCTCTACCACTTGTAATAGTAGCGAATCATGTTTTGCCATGCTATTCTGGATAAAAAGGGCAAGCTTTTTGATATGCTCCACTCCCACTTCCTGTTTAAATAGGAAGTATGTCTACACAAGACAGAACAAATATTTTTGCACTTCATCAAAAATGAACAAAGTGTTGACGATGAGTTTGTAAGGATAAAAAGATGCATCTGTGCTAAAGATGAGAAAGTGTGATGTTTATTATGCAATTTTTTGCTGATTTCTGCATTCTACAAAATGTAGCTTAGTCATCACGTCCCAAACCACACAAAAAATGTTACTGAAAAAAAAAAAAAAAGTTTATATTTCTAAAACAATGATTTTGAATTTTAATGTGTATGTCTGTAAGTCATATGCCTGCCATATCTGGTGTGCAACTGCTTTACAAATACTGGAACTTAAATGTTTGTTTTTAGTTAAATTAATGCACAATCAAATAAAACGAAGCCATTTTTCCTCCGTTTGTAGGGCAGAATCACTAATATAGCAGAAGTATGTGATTTGAGACACCATCTTTATCCACAATCTGTATTTCCGCATCCCATTTTCTCTGTTTGTTTTTTTCACCTCCTCTCAAATCTGTTATATGAATCTCCTAATCATCCGCTCTCAGATTTGTGCTTTAATTGCTATACTGCAGTCATCTGTACACTGAAATGTTTCACTGTGGGAATTAAATGAATCCAGTGCATAAAAAAACAAACAAATGTTGAAACAAAAAAAGAGATGGTAAAAAAAGAATGAAATTTGGGAAATGATCTCTGATGAGTTTCCCAGCAGGAAAAGCCCCTCCCCGCTTCTCCTTTTCTTTCATTGTACACTCTTCTTCTCCTTGATCTATCAATTTTTTCCTCTTTTTTTGATTCTCCAGTGTCCACATTTGTTTTTTCAGAAAAATCCACATGCACTTCTCTCCTACATGTGATTCCTCCACTAATGGGTTCAAATGAGGCAAAACGCACACTTCACATAAATACCTAAACACACTCACGCACAAATGTGCACACTCTACTTCTCAATAATACATACAGACCTTGAAGTCCTTGGGAAAATAAAATACTGAATAGGCACTTTTAATAGGCGTCTCTACACTTGAAGAATACGGTAACTTCTAAATGAACCTAAGTGGTCTCTTTGTGTAATTTTCTGCATTGTTTGTATTGATTGGACAAAACTTATAGTGCCAAATTCACACAACTGGTTGATGTAAACTACCATTCAAAGGTTTAGGGTCAGTAGGACTTTTAAAAAGCTCACAAGGGCTGCATTTATTTGATCAAAAATACAGTCAAAACAATAATATTGTGAAATATTGTTACAGTTTAAAATAACTGTTTTCTATGTGAATATATTATAAAATATAATTTACTCCTGTGATCTACTCTGCACATGACATAATAGCGTACCTCCAGCATGCAAACAATTAAAAATAAATGCAGTTTAGTGTGTGAGGATGCCAAGGAATAATTCTGAGTGTAAAAGTAGGCTACGTCAAATAATTATTACAATAAGTTAGGCTCCATTGTGTAACAAGCAAATGAAAAATGATACACATTTATTATTCACAATATGGAAAGAGAAAATAAAACATAGTTCATTAAGAGCATGACTCAAACATGCCATTAATGGGCTTATTCAAGTCCAAGTCCTCTTTTATTTTTTGAGTTATTTTTATCCATTCCGCATCCCCCACATATGTGTGTTTTAGCAAGGCGGTCTGTGTTGCAAGTTGGTGAATGAAGATACTTGCCAAGTTACGTGTCACTACTCTGCTTTATTAATTTATCCAGTGTAAAACCCGGACACTGCCTCACAAATGTGGCTTTTTGTTAATGACTGTTCTACTACAGGATTTAACACAGAGTAACAGTTCACTACCAGTTATAAAAGGCACTGTAACAGTCTGTCACAGGCAATTCTAGTTGCATTTTTCAATTCTTAAATTATCCTTTGACTATGTTCTGGCCCGCCATTTTAAACAATATCTCAATGAACACAAAAACAATTTCCAAAATTGACAAGACTAAGTTTAATATAACATCTGTTTAACTTATAACATGAAAGTAAGTTTAATATAACTTAGATTACACATTTTTTCAGTTTTACGCAAATCAAGGTGATGCAAAAATGACCCCACAACCAAAACTACTACATCTAGTACTTTGTATGTCCTTCAAGATTTTTAATGACAGCACCGAGTCTTCTAGGCATGGAATGAACAAGTTGGCGACATTTTGCAACATCTATCTTTTTCCATTCTTCAAGAATGGCCTCTTTTAGAGACTGGATGCTGGATGAAGAGTGATGCTCAACTTGTCTCTTCAGAATTCCCCATAGGTGTTCGATTGGGTTCAGATCAGGAGACACTGAATCACTTTCACCCTGTTCTTCTTCAGAAATGTGTTTAGGATCATTATGTTGGAAAAGTACATGACGACCAAGGGCACGGAGTGATGGTAGCATCTTCTCTTTCAGTATAGAGCAGAACATCTGTGAATTCATGATACCATCAATGAAATGCAGCTCACAGACAGCAGCACTCATGCAGTCCCACATAAGGACACTGACACCACCATGTTTCACTGTAGGCACCATTCATTTTTCTTTGTATTCCTCACCTTTGCGACGCCATACAGTTTTGAAGGCATCAGTTCCAAAAACATTTATCTTGGTCTCATCACTCCAGAGTATAGAGTCCCAGTAGTCTTCATCTTTGTCAGCATGGGTCCTGGCAAACTCTAGGCGGGCTTTTTTTGTGCCTGGGCTTTTCGTGGACGCCACCCATGCATGCCATTCCTCTGCAGTGTACGCCGTATTGTGGCACAGGAAATAGTCACCCCAGTTTGGCTTTCTACTTCTTTAGATAACTGCAGTGAACTTGCATGCCGATTTTCTTCAATCCTTCTCATCAGAAGACGCTCCTGTCGAGGTGTTAACTCCAGTGGATGACATGGCGTGCATTTCCCAAAAGCATTGTTAGCCAACTAACATTGCAAGTTCCGTCGTTACTTACATAGTTCAACGATTTGGTGTTTCCCGGAATCACAGTTCAAACGAACATTCGCAAACTGCATCGCAAACTTGTGTGGTTGGAACGACAACTCTCGACCTGTAGATGGAAGCATAGTTTCTTGTTTTTATGACATGTGGACATAATAAATCGTTATCTTGAGCAAAATAAGCAAGCTGACATTAAGTACAATGTATATCTTTTATTTCCAATATATATAAATGTCATTTATATATTTTAGTTTGTCAAGAGATTTAAAGCACCATTTTTGGAGAGTGCGCATGTGCGTACGTGCTCTAGTACGTAAGAACAAGCATTTAATTTAATCTGGAAATAAAGCAAAATAACTGAGGAAAATGAGAATTAGTCCTCTAATGCCATGTCTGTAATTTATAGCAAAAAATCTAGCATTAATTCGATCTCAAACGGATTTATTTAAAGAAGTTATTACTCACCACCTGCGTGACATCATTCACCAATGTGGTTGAACTACAGGTTTGCGACAATATGGTTTCGGGAAACAGTCATGATTTGTTCAACGATGCATCGTACTATGGTAGTTCAGCAGCGAGTTACACTGTTGTTCGGGAAATGCACCCCTGAACGTCTCTGTGAGATGGTTGCAGTTCCATCTTTTTAAAATTTTTGTACCAGTTTTGCTACAGTATTCTGACTGATAAGTAAAGCTTTGCTGATCTTCTTGTAGCCTTCACCTTTCTGGTGTAAAGAAATGATTTTCTTTCTCAGGTTTTGTGACATTTCTCTTCCATGTGGTGCCATTGCTGACAGCATGAAATGGGGTTTTAACACCCTTTTATAGTCAACTGTCTAATGAATAATTAGACTCACCTGTGGTTGAATTCTTGTTAAATTAGACATTTGTAGTCTAAAATTAAGCTTTGCTCCAGAGACTTTAAGTGGGGTGTACTCATTTTTTGATCACTAATTTGAGTAAATTGACAATTTTGCTCTCTAAGTTATATTAAGTTATATTATTAACCTTACTTTCATGTTATAAGTTAAAGATGTTAACATTTTGTCTTGTCAATATTTATTTATTATTTTTTAAAGGGGGTGTACATATTTATGCTGAGCACTGTATATATATATATATATATATATATATATATATATATATATATATATATATATATATATATATATATATATATATATATATATATATATATATATATATATATATATATATATATATATATATACGAAAATAGAAAGTTCTAATTCTAAATTCTGTATTAATTAATGCAGCAATTTGCTATGGCAAACAGCACAAGACTAGATGCAGTATAATGCAGTATATTATTTGGTGGAAGAGCTGTTTATTCCATTAAATTTCACTTCTAGTTTACTTCAGTGTCTTTCATCAAATTGCTGTTGCCGTTGCTTCATGTTGTGCCTAATAACACCCTGTAGCCGTGGTAAAGTCATAGTGCTTTAGTCGCTGACAACATGTCAAGGAACAACATAGAATAAGAGCTTGTCATCGTTTTTGCAAGAGAGCTGATAAATTTGAACGAGACAGTGGTTGAGGAGACGTGGGCAGCAGTTTGTTATGTTTCTTTTCGCTCACCACTGTCTTGGCCTTCTCTTGCGCACTTTCATTTTCTTGCACTTTCATTGGCTGGTCATTGCAGTTGCTAGTTTGACTAGTTGCAGTGTGAAGTATTCACTAGAAGAATGGCGGCTATATTTGTATGCCAAATCTACTTAATCGTGTAATGTATGAATTTTATAAGGTTATTTTGTCATATGCCATCAGAGACATTTAGGATCAGGATATTTAAGTGTACATTTTCTCTTTGGAATATCGCACTATTTATACTACAAAATGGCATTGAATATAGTGCATAAGTACATGACTTGGGACGCACCTATGACCTGGATTTTGAATGTGGATAGTAAAGTTGAGCACATGGCATTATGGGATTTAGTACATGTTTACTGCACATTTTGGCAAATGTAGTAGGTCAACTTTCTATAAATTCAGAAAATTTAAGAGTACTATATTATTATGTAATTCTGAACATACTGTATGAGGTTAAAACTCTGAATAGCCAAAGGAAGCAGTGGGCGTTCTGTCATCCAGCCGTTAATTGGCAGGTTTAAGAGTGTCCAGTTGTCACTGTTTAGCACGGGTTATTATTGAGGAGAGAAAGCTAAAGATGGTTCTGGCGGTCCTGAGCTAGCAGTGGTGGGTTTATCTCTGCATGTTTACTCAGGGTTGGCAGTTTTGGAAGCTTTTGGCAGCTCTTTGCTGTGTGTGTCTGTTAAGCTTAGGGTCTTAGTTTAAATGTAGGCTGTGAACCTGCCCATCACTGGACCATGAGCAGAGCTGAAGTCCCTCTTAGCATGTGGTCAGATTCGACACACTCTGTGAGCAGCGCGATACAGTCCCTGCGTGTATATGTGTTCTTATAGTGTTTGTGTTTATATGTGTATATACTGTAGGGATGTGCATCTCCATAATTGCTGCCGATGCGATGCACATCTTGATGCATAGCCAACCATACGATACATTAAAGAAACATACTGTGTAAATTCATGTGTGTGCATTTGTGCATTAATCATTTGTAATTTTATTTTTTACTTTTAATTAATATCATGGGAACCTTTTTTGCACATTGTTTCTGTTATTTTACAGATGCTTTGGCAATAATAAAATAAAAAGTAAATTAATTGTATTTTTTCTGTTGTTGTTTCTTTTATTTGTTTTGATGATTATTTAGCATTAATAGAGAATAGAGAAAATAAAAATAAACAAAAATATAATTAATAATCACTGAATAAATTATTTTAATTATTCAACCATTAAATGGTTGATTTTAAAATAATTTATTTTATCTTTTACTTTTTAGCCAGTTCTTTTGCTTTGGTTAAATTGAAAAAAAAAAAAAATAAAATAAAATAAAATAAAAAATACTATAAAATACATTAAATAGTTCAGTTATTGAGTGATCATTACTAAATCATTCAATAATTTAAATAATGTATTGAATTTTTTGTTTATTTGTAAATATTTTGTAATTTATTATGGAGCGAACGATTTACTATTTTGGTCCTTCGATTTGGTATTTCGTTCCCTCGATTTACTAAATTATGCGCACGATTTACTATTTCGTTCCTTTGATTTGCTATTTCGTTCCCTCGATTTACTAAATTATGCGCATGATTTACTATTTCCTTCCTTCGATTTGCTATTTCGTTCCCTCGTTTTACTAAATTATGCGCACGATTTACTATTTCGTTCCTTTGATTTGCTATTTCGTTCCCTCGATTTACTAAATTATGCGCACAATTTACTATATCGTTCCTTTGATTTGGTATTTCGTTCCCTCGTTTTACTAAATTATGTGCACAATTTACTATTTCGTTCCTTTGATTTGGTATTTCGTTCCCTCGATTACTAAATTATGTGCACGATTTACTATTTCCTTCCATCGATTTGGTATTTCGCTCTCTCGATTTACTAAATTATGTGCACGATTTACTATTTCCTTCCATCGATTTGGTATTTCGCTCTCTCGATTTACTAAATTATGTGCACGATTTACTATTTCATTCCTTGGATTTGCTATTTCGTTCCCTTGTTTTACTTAATTATGTGCATGATTTACTATTTCCTTCCATCGATTTGGTATTTCGTTCTCTCAATTTACTAAATTATGTGCATGATTTACTATTTCATTCCTTGGATTTGCTATTTCGTTCCCTCGATTTACTAAATTATGTGCATGATTTACTATTTCCTTCCATCGATTTGGTATTTTGTTCCCTCGATTACTAAATTATGTGCACGATTTACTATTTAATTCCTTGGATTTGCTATTTCGTTCCCTTGATTTACTAAATTATGTGCACAATTTACTATTTCCTTCCATCGATTTGGTATTTCGTTCTCTCGATTTACTAAATTATGTGCACAATTTAGTATTTCCTTCCATCGATTTGGTATTTCGTTCTCTCGATTTACTAAATTATGTGCATGATTTACTATTTCATTCCTTGGATTTGCTATTTCGTTCCCTCAATTTACTAAATTATGTGCACGATTTACTATTTCATTCCTTGGATTTGCTATTTCGTTCCCTTGATTTACTAAATTATGTGCACGATTTACTATTTCCTTCCATCGATTTGGTATTTTGTTCCCTCGATTACTAAATTATGTGCACGATTTACTATTTCATTCCTTGGGTTTGCTATTTCGTTCCCTCGATTTACTAAATTATGTGCACGATTTACTATTTCATTCCTTGGATTTGCTATTTCGTTCCCTTGATTTACTAAATTATGTGCACGATTTACTATTTCCTTCCATCGATTTGGTATTTTGTTCCCTCGATTACTAAATTATGTGCACAATTTACTATTTAATTCCTTGGATTTGCTATTTCGTTCCCTTGATTTACTAAATTATGTGCACAATTTACTATTTCATTCCTTGGATTTGCTATTTCGTTCCCTTGATTTACTAAATTATGTGCACAATTTACTATTTCCTTCCATCGATTTGGTATTTCGTTCTCTCGATTTACTAAATTATGTGCACAATTTACTATTTCCTTCCATCGATTTGGTATTTCGTTCTCTCGATTTACTAAATTATGTGCATGATTTACTATTTCATTCCTTGAGTTTGCTATTTCGTTCCCTCGATTTACTAAATTATGTGCACGATTTACTATTTCATTCCTTGGATTTGCTATTTCGTTCCCTTGATTTACTAAATTATGTGCACAATTTACTATTTCCTTCCATCGATTTGGTATTTCATTCTCTCGATTTACTAAATTATGTGCATGATTTACTATTTCATTCCTTGGATTTGCTATTTCGTTCCCTCGATTTACTAAATTGTGCACACAATTTATTATTTTGTTCCCTCGATTTGCTAAATTATGCGCACGATTTACTATTTCCTTCCATCGACTTTGTATTTCGTTTTTTCGATTTACTAAATTATGTGCACGATTTACTATTTTGTTCCCTCAATTTGCTAAATCTTGCACACAATTTGCTATTTCATTCCCGCGATTTGCTAAATCGTGCGCACGATTTACTATTTCGTTCCTTCGATTTGGTACTTCATTTCCTCGATTTACTAAATCGTGCACACAATTTACTATTTCATTCCCTTGATTTACTAAATTGTGCACATGATTTACTATTTCGTTCCTTCAATTTGCTATTTCGCTCTTTCAATTTGCTAAATCGTGCACACAATTTACTATTTTGTTACTTCGATTTGCTATTGCGTTTTCTTGATTTACTAATCTGAGCACACAATTTACTATTTTGTTGCTTTTATTTAATATTTGTTCCCTCGATTTGCTAAATTGTTTGAACAATTTACTTTTTCGTTCCCTCAATTTATAAATCGTGCTCATGATTTAGCAAATTGAGGGAACAAATGAGTAAATTGTGCGCATGACTTTTAAATCGAGGTAACGAATGAGTAAATCGTGCGTGCAATTTAGCCTACTATTTTTTCCTGAATGTCATGTGTGGGGCTCCATCATTTTATTTTTATAATTACATTGTAATAATTTTATTGTTGTTTCTGTTATTTGTGTTGATGCTTTGTTGCATTAAATGTGAAGTGTGTAATCAGATGATGATTTAACCAATCACATGACTTTGGGATGAGATTACCTGTTTGAAATCAGTCATTATTTTAGTCAGAAACTATACGCTTAATTTGCAAATCCTTTTTACTTCGGTAATGTGACATTTTTTTTGGAATGAAAAATTGTAGGGTGGAGATTTTTGATAAGTTTTGCACAGTAACACCGGACCAGGAATGTGAATCACAAAAGTAAATATGGTGCATTTTGATTTCACATTTTCTTGAAATACGTGTACATCTGTGTTTGTGTGTGTGTTTTGACTGGTTAGAGTAATAGGCAGTGAATGTGCTTTGACATCATGGTCATGCTGTGTTCTGGAACTCACACACGCGTGAACGCAGACTGCTCAGCCTGGGGCTTCATGTAGCTCACCACAGAGAGAGAGAGAGAGAGAGAGAGAGGCTCCTTTAAGCTGCTCTTTGATGCTGTTCTTTTTTTTTCCTTGTCTGACACACAGCAATGTTTGCTTTATTGCCTCCCAAAATCAACCAAGCGTGCCTCCTATGTGACCCCCTCAGGACAGGAAGTCTCCCTGACTGCAGGAAGTGTAAATCTTTCCCACTTCACATCACTCGGGGCGGAATTTGTCTTTGGCTTAGCACTCTTAGGAATTCAAGGATGAATTCCCTAAATTTCAGAGAACATTTGTCAGTTTGTCGGGTTTGGGACCGCTGTCAGTGGGTTTGTAAATATATTACAGAAGGTCCAATATTGTGGAATAAAACACCGAGGACTGTGTGATTGTTTGCTTGTCAGATTGTATGATACGACCCCAATACGATTTTGGGTAAAAACCAAGGTATGCTTTTATGACAGTCTATATGATTTATATTTTAAGACTGGTGACGATTGACAGTGTTTACGCAGAGTCATATTAATCAATCACGTCATGTTCTGATATCCTCATTGATATGTGAAATTGAAATGGTACAGCAAAAACTCAAGCATCTATCCATCATCTATCTTTTTTCAGTTGATCATAATTCTGGTTTCTTTCTTTCAAATTCGAATTGCAATTGAATTCTGCATCCTGCTTGATTCCTCAATTCAGATTCACTTCAAATGTAGGAAGTAAAACTGAATTTAAGAGGCATTCTCAATTCAGTTCTGAATGGCACACAACCTACACTCTTTCTCCATTTTTGGCCATTAGTAGTGTATTCTTCTTCAGTAGCACTGTCCGACTATCTCTGAGTAATTGCAGACCCGCTGATCATGTCCATCCTCTCTCTGATGTCAGAATAAACGCATTTTCCCTCACGGCCCTCAGATCTGACGGTTCTTGCCACTCTGACTGGTGCTAATATCTATTAGAGCTGATTCTGAGATCTGCTTGAACGCTTTGTTCTGTGTTATTCTCTCTTTCTTTCTTGCATTCAGAAGAACAACTCCTGCTCTGCCTCTCACTGTCACACATACATCCTCTCTCTCAGACTACAAATGGCTTCAGAGTGCACTAAAGAAAAGCACTCAGCGTACCTCAGAGCTCTTATTATGATCAAAAGCCTTCATGCCTCTCAAATTTTGAACCAGCCAGTGGATGGTGCGAGTTTCTCGGGCTGTGTTTGGAAGAGCACACTACCATGCAGTGTTGAGGAGCAGCTAACTTTATAAGTAGTGGTGCTATATACTTCATTTGTTCAGTATAGCATGTTTCCAAAGTACTGTAGCTTTTAAATACTGTAACCAATAACAAGCTGCTAGTAGTAGTAGTAGCTAGTCAGCTCAAGAATAATTGACACATTTGGTAAATATGAGCAAAGGTGGCTGTGAAAATAAATCTGAATTGTTTATCCTTATTCCAAAATTATAACCTTTCATCAAAGTAAAACAATTGTGGGGGGAAACTCACATAATGAAATAAATGTTTTTCTCCAATACATGTTGGCCACAATTATTGGCACCCCTAGAAATTGTCATAAACTATCTCTGAAATATATTCCCATTCATGTATTTTTTTTTTTAGCACACCAGGGTGACTAGGAGCTTGAAATTGTCCAGCCATGACTTCCTGTTTCACAGGAGTATAAATATGAGGAAATGCAAAGGCCAAATTCCCTTAATCATCTATCACAGTGAGTAAAACCCAAGAATATAGTTCTGATGTGCAGCAAAAGTTTATTGAGCTTCACAAAATAGAAAGTGGCTGTAAGAAAATAGCTAAAGCACTGAAAACCCCCATTTCCACCATCATGGCATTGTATTCGTCTGAAAGAAGTCATACACACCTAGAATGGCTTGAGGGTGAGTAAATCATGGGGTAATTTTCATTTTTGGGTGAACTATCCCTTTAAGAAGGTCCAATCAACTAAAGATGTTACAAATCTGCCTGGAAGAGGACGTGTGTGTATATTGTCCTAATGTGAAGTGAGGAGGAGAGTTTGAGTGGACAAAGACTCTCCAAGGATCACAGCTGGAGAATTGCAGAGATTAGTTGAGTCTTGAATCTCAGAAAGCCTAAAAAAAATCAAACAGCACCTACATCCCCCACAAGATGTTTTGGAGGGTTTCAAGAAAAATCCTCTTCTCTCATCCAGAAACAATCTCCAGCATATTCAGTTGTCAGACACGACTGAAACTTCAAAAAGGACCGGCTTCTGTGGTAAGATGAAACTAAAAAAAAAAAGCTTTTTGGCAGCAAACCCACCAGATTTATTTGGTGCAGACTTGGATAAAAAGTACCCCATGCCCACGGTTAAATATACTGCTGGATCTTTGATTTTGTGGGCCTATTTTTTTTGCTGGAACTCCTGGACGTCTTGTTCAGATACATGGCATCATGGATTCTAGCAAATACCAACAGATAAAAAATCTAAATCTGACTGTTTTTGCTAGAAATCCAATAATGGGCCATGATTGGATCTTCAATCAGGACAATGATCCAAAACAAACATAAAAACCAACACAAAAAGGGGTCACAAAAAGCTTCTGCCATGGTCGTCCCAGTCCCCTGACCTGAAACCTAAAGAAAATGAGTGGAGTGAACTGAAGAGAAGAAGAACTAACATGGAGCTGGGATTCTGCAAGGAGGAATGGTCTCTGATTTCCAAACTCATCAGGCATTATAGTAGAAGACTCAGAGCTGTCATCTTGGGAAAAGGGAATTGCAATAATTGTGTGCCCAAAAATTGTGGCCAACGTGAACTAGAGAAAACATTTATTTCATAATGAGCTTTCCCCCCATTTTCAATTGTTTTACTTCAATGAAAGGTTAGAATTTTGTGAATTTTTTGAATGAAAGATCAAATGGATAAACAATGCATATTTATTTTCACAACCGCCTTTGATCACATTTACCAAGGGTGCCAATAATTCATGAGTTGACTGAAGCTGGTTTTTAATGTTTCATTGTATTGTGCACACAGCTCTACAGTTAAGCGAGTTAATGAAACATACTCTCCTTCAAATCTACCTCTCATGTGACATGGGAGATTCAGTTTAGCGAATTACTTGGTTCAGGTTAATTAAGTGGTTAAAAACAATGCAATGAGCCTTGTGCTGAAATCCCTGTGTGGCATTTTACATCTTAAATCATCCAGTTTTGACTTGGGTTATATCTGGATGTTTTCTGGTTGTATTCACTGTTCAAGTTTGATGCTTTCACTTTAATTGGGAACTGCATATTCATGCATGCATTTGTTCAAAAACCCTGATTGTTTTTGTGCTGGAAAAATACTGCAGTTTGTAATAATAAAATATATGATTTAATAGTCATATACAACATAACTTTTCAAAACGGTGGGGTTAATACATTTTTCATTGTTACAAAAGATTTCTGTTTCAAATAAATGTCATGTCCTGTTTTTGTTTTGAACTTGAAAAACTCACAAAAACATGAGGCAGCACAACTGTTTTCAACATTGATAATTATGTTTCTTGAGCAGCAAATCAGCATATTAGAATAATTTCAGAAGGATCATGTGACACTGAAAACTTCAGCTTTGATCACAGTAATAAATTACATTTTAACATGTATTGCAGACTTGGTAAACATAAAAGACTTTTAAAAAGATGTAAAAATCTTACAGACCCCAAACTTTTGAATGGAAGTTTATTTAAAAAGATCCTCCCCTTTACGCTGTAAACATCTTGTTGAATAGCTAATTACTTTTCGAAAGACTAGTTTGACTGTAATTGTATTACTTTGTATATTGTACACTCTAAAAAAATGCTTATAAACAACCCAAGTTGGGTTGAAAATGGACAAACCCAGAGAGTGGGTTGTTTTAACCCAGCATTTGGGTTAAGTGTTTGCCAGTTTTATTTAACCCAACTATTGTTTAAAAATGACTATACGGCTGGCTTAAAATGAACCCAAAACTAGGTTTGAAATTGAAAATCAGACACATAATTACTAGAGGCAACAATAATAATCAAAGGGTGAACATTTATTAATAAGAAATTTAATAAATGTTTATTGTTTAACCCAGCCGCTGGGTTAAAACAGCCCAATTGCTGGGTTTGTCCATTTTCAACCCAACCTGAGTTGTTTTTAACCCAGCATTTTTTTAGAGTGTAGCTTAACCTGGAAACAGTATCAAACTTCATTTTTAACATTTCCTTCAAGTAATTTTTGATCAGACTGATATGAGATAAAACATTTTGCACTGACAGTCCTGCCTTACAGTTAAAAGAGATGCTTAATTGTGTAATTTGAGCTAAAAACGCACAATTTATGATACCAACATTTTTGGACTTTCCCCATTCTGAGCTGACTTATCTTACGGTTTACTTTTTTATTTCTTTTTCTTTTTTTTTAATAGTATGCAGTATTTGTATAGTATTCCGTTCCAAACATCTGTCTGTGTGCTGTTCCTCCAGCAAGCTTGTGTTCCATTGAAGGACAAATGTGTTAATATGAGATTATGAATCCATGTTCTTACCTCACTTATTTAAAACATTCTGACAGCTTGTGCACTCGTGTTCTGCTACGGCTGAGAGCTGCCATGTCTGAATATACAGCTCCGGTCTGACGTATGCAAATGCATTTGTGTGTGTGTGTGAGTGTAAGGCATTTTCAGTGCTAATTTGTAGATTTAAATACGCATGCTGTCAGATGCACAGTGGTACAGTGGTGGTGTTTGTGTGGTGATGAGACATGGTAATGGGGGATGATCAACGCACAGATCCATTAATCCAGACACCAGAACTACAGAGCTCGGGTCCATCTATGTGTGTACTTATATGTGTGTTTCTGTAAGAAATAATGAATAAAAATGCTTATTGAATAATAATAATAATAATAATAATAATAATAATAATAGAATAGAATATATTTGAGAATTCAGACAAAAAAAAAAAAGCACCATAAGAGCAATCCATACAGTTTAAAGGTGCACTTGATTCAAAAATTGAATTTATCTTGGCATAGTTAAATAACAAGAGTTCAGTACATGGAAATGACATACAGTGAGTCTTAAACTCCATTGTTTCCTCCTTCTTATATAAATCTCATTTGTTTAAAAGACCTCCGAAGAACAGGCGAATCTCAACATAACACCGACTGTTATGTAACAGTCGGGGTGTACACCCCAATATTTGCATATACCAGCCCATGTTCCCAACATTATGAAAGGGATTACACATCTGGATCTGTGCCCAGCTGAATCATCAGACTAGGTAAGCAAGCAAGAACAATAGCGAAAAATGGCAGATGGAGCAATAATAACTTACATGATCCATGATATCATGATATTTTTAGTGATATTTGTAAATTGTCTTTCTAAATGTTTCGTTAGCATGTTGCTAATGTGGTTAAAGTTACCATCGTTTCTTACTATATTCACGGAGCCGTCGCTTTTTCATTTTTAAACACTTGCAGTCTGTATAATTCATAAACACAACTTCATTCTTTATAAATCTCTCCAACAGTGTGTAATGTTAGCTTTAGCCACGGAGCATAGCCTCAAATTCATTCAGAATCAAATGTAAACATCCAAATAAACATTGTACTTACGCGATTAGACATGCTGCATGACGAACACTTTGTAAAGATCCATTTTGAGGGTTATATTAGCTGTGTGAACTTTTTTTATGTTGTTTAAGGCAAGCGCGAGCTCTTCGGGCGTGGAGCATCAGATTTAAAGGGGCCGCGTACCCTGAATCGGCTCATTTATAAAGATGCCCCAAAATAGGCAGTTAACACTCTGAGGTCTGACGGTATCGCCGGCGATACCACCGTGGTTTTTTTCTTATCAGTGTGAAAGAGACTCAAAATACTCCGTCAATGTTGCACATACAATTAAGAGTTATACACCATTTTAATCTGTGGAATATCTTCTTTTATTTATATACACTCAAAGTAAAAACAAAATGTTGTGCTTTTTGTAAAATAAAGAAAACTAACATGATGCGTGATCTCTCCTCTCCCTCTGAACGAACTCCAATCTGATAGTTCTCAGAAAATGAACTGTAACTTAGTGAATACTAATGACAAAAAAATTAAACTTATGTCTAAAAAAAACGTTAAGATGTCAGGTGTTTATGTAATCTGTATGAAAAGAGAGCCATGTCAGAAATCCGTGATTCAGCTCATTATCCGCTAATGCGACCACACCCACGGAGCCAGCGCTATTCAGAGGCAAATTCAGACAACACATGCATTCATCCTTTCAATCGTGTATTTATTGTCTTGAAAAGTGTTTATTTGGATGTTAAAGCAATGGTTAGCGATCTCTAGAAGACATGCAGTTTGTTCCTGTTTTTTTTTCTTCTATAGATGAATTTTAGATGAGTTTTTGTTTCTTTAGCGCCCTCCGGCTGCAGTATGTATTGGAAACTCCATTCATGGAATAGTCTCTTCTTCTTTTAGATGAATTTCTGGACTAAAATGCACAGAGCGCCCTCCGACTTCAAGGATGAATTGAAAACACCAGCGCTCATAGTAATGACAATGAATATTAAATTAATATAACTCCTCTGTATAGAAAATTGACATAAGCATATGAGAATCCAATATTTCTCCAAATGTGCATGCTTTTAAACTAAAAGCCTATATTCAGACTCTTTGCATCACAGAAATACATTATATTTTAAAGTATAATATAAAACCATTACTTTATATTGTAATAATATTTTTCTGTATGTTTCATATATCATAATGAGCTTGAGACATCACAGAAGGTTTTTTTTTCACAGCCTACCTGACTGAAATGCCTCATTAATATGCAAGTCATTTCAGCTCATTACTATCCAATTCTTTTGTCTTCTCAGGTGAGAATGGCCCATTTTCAGTGGTGATTCACGCCTCCTCGCATACTGTGTTTCTTGGCAAAAAGTGTCTTACAAAAACTAAATCAATATATTGTTTTATATGAAGGAGTAGGCAGCATAATTTGTACATAATTTTGAAGCAAAAACTCTAGTCTACAACCTCCAATACCCAAAAGTCTTGTAAACACAGATTTACTATATTTTTTTTGGCCTTATTTCAGTGACTTAAGTTTCTTGTTTTTTCAATAACCACGCATAAATGTTATTCCTTCAAAAACACAAACATGTACATACATGTTCCTCACATATTATTGTAGCCTAGTTTGTGCTGAATACAGTGTAATGACACTTTTGTCATTAATATGTTTATGAACAACTGAAAAAAGCACAAATGTCAGGGCATGTCAAAACTTTTCCAAGCCCCAAATCAGCCTCAGACTCCAGAGGGTTAAAAAAATGAATAATAAAAAAAAAATCTATGGGGTATTTTGAGCTGAAACTTCACAGACACATTCAGGGGACAGCTTAGACTTATATTACATCTTTAAAAAAAAAGTTCTAGGGCACCTTTAAGAGCAATATTCACAGTCTTTTGAAGCTCTGTGTGATGAACAGATCAAAATTTTAAGGTCTTTAAGGTGATCAAACTGTTGTTTTTGGGGTTTTTTTGCAGGTGAAAACCCAGTTCACAGGTTAATCTAGACCAGTTTATGGAATATTTTATATCTCACAATTCTTAAAAGGAAAAACAGAATTGTGAGATATACTCATTATGCTATCTTTTTTAGTTTTAAGTTTATATCCTACAATTCTTTTTTTCCCCTCAGAACTGTGATATAAACTCACAATTGTGAGTTATAAAGTCTGAACTGGGAGATATAAACATGCAAATGCTTGAAAAAGAGTCAGAACTGTGAGATAAAAATGTTATAGACTATGTTTAAAAGTTATCTATCTAAAATGTTGCAGGTTTAAATATTATTTCATACTGTAGCTGCTATGTCCCCTATGAACTGCGTACGGTTTACATCAAATTCATGCTTCAATTATTGCAGGTTTCATCAGTCCAGTCTGAGACTTTCAACATAAACTTCAAAGGATGACTTCAATGGTATTCTATAAAAATGAAGACTATATTTGTATTACAATTCTGATTTCCAAAGACACAACGGAAATTTTTCTCTTATTCTGTGGATTTTGCCCATTTTGTTACCACTATTTTTCCCTGTTAGTATGGTATAATTGTGCAGATAATCCTGCCCTTAAACTCTGTGATTGATTCTGGTCATTTCTTCACCAGAAAAATCTGCAGTAAGGACTAGACAGTTTTCACCAAATTATAGTATATCTACAGCACAGGGCTGATTATGTGCACTTACTGGATATTTGTGCTGAGAATGTGGGAGTGTGTTCAACATCTTGGTGTCTAAAAAGCAGTCTGAAAGTCTAAAAAGTACAGAATTGAGTGAATCAAATGAAAAAAGATGGAAAGTTGTCACTGTTTTAAGACTGAAAGCAGGGGGAAGAGATTTTAGAAACAGCAGGAGAAAAGAACCTAAGAGCTCCTTTAATCACAAGCTCCCTCAACCCACTTCAGTTTCCCAGCATGCCGAGCTTTAGTGTGATCACAGGATGGGAAACCACTATAAAGCCTTATTCTGACCACACACACTCCTTCTGTACTAAAGTAGTACTCCAAAAAGCTGTGAGAACAAGACAAAGATAAGACGGAGAAAGAGACCCGACTGAAGGATGAATAATCCCTTCAGCTCCCTCTAGCTGGCCGTCAACTCACTCTCTCTCTCTCTCTCACCCTGACCCAGCTTAGAAATAATAACTTAATTCTTGTTAAACTCTCCTCTCCTCCCTCACACACACTTACAGAAGCAGACAAAGGCAGAATATTAGCTGTCAGAAAAGCTTCCATTAGAGTGGAAGATGGATGGATAAACATGACAGTGAGGTGTTAGACGAGGGTTAAACAGATGGACAAACAGAAAGGGAGAGAGTGAAACAGATGGACAAAGAGGGTGAGAGGCAAACAGCTGAGAAGAGAAGAGGAGTACAACACAGATGGACATGTAGACTGCCATTGTGTGTGTGTGTGTGTGTGTGGGTTAGAGGGGAAAATCCAGAGAACGGTTATGTCACAATAACCTACATGCAGATTGCTCATACTACATTTGCAGTGTGCAGATAAAGAGATGTTGCCCCCATAAGCAGCTTTAATGTACAATAGTTTACTACTTTTTGTTAGTAGCCTGCAGTGTTGGAGAAGCAGCACTAATTTATTTGTTTAGTAGTGTGCCAGTAATTCAGCTGTATAATATAGCATTTATTTATTTATTTTTTAAATTTGATTGGAAGCCAGCTTGAACCAGGTAATGACCAGTGTTGGCGGTAATGTATTACAAGTAATGTGAGTTACGTAATCAGATTACTTTTTTCAAGTAACTAGTAAATGAATGCATTACTTTTAAACTTATTTTTAAACATATTTTAAGTTATTTTTTTCAAATAAGTAATTATTTTGTTTTCACATTTATTGCTCTCCTGTCTCCATGTTGAGGGAAATCGTGAGTAAGTGCAGAGGTGTTGTGTGCGCTGTGTGAACATGATGCAAATTGTAGTTCTCGACTAATGTGAACATCTCACTTGCACAAAAACAGATTCAGTATTACTCAAAATGAATAAAAATGTTTTTATTTACCAAAGTCTTTGCTGCTGACCTTCGATGATCCAGTTCAATCATACTAATAAGAAAAAAATGACTTTAGATGAACATTACATTTATGTTTTTTTTATTTTTTATTTTAATTTTTTTATTGCTGAAGTAAGAGTGTTCAATCTTCTTCTCCTGTAACCTACTCTTCTATAGAGGGTATGCATCGACGTCACTTTCCCACCGAAAACGCACTCCCTCAGCTGGACTGAGTGGCAAAAGAAGCTGCTGCGTAACTGAATTTAGTAGAGGAAACTGCTAAAACGCGAGTAAAACTAACAAATTACACTAAAGGTTGGAACTGAATGTGTTCCTTACAACTTGCCAAATAAATCTAATCCATGGATACTGACATGCAGCCAGGAGTCGTGTTTCCTGACATTTATATGTGCCTGATTTCGACGGTGGGGAAATACATAAAGCAAATCTGGCTGTGAATATTTTATATAACTACAATATTGGTAGGTTTAAATCCACGTAATCACTTATATCAATGTTATATCATCATATTGTCCAGCCCTAAAACATATATATAGTTTTATAGTATAGTTTTTGTCAGTGTTGTTTATTTAAACACACAATTATGCAGAATATAAGATGGAAAATATTTAATTGACGAGTTGTCAACATAATATATAACTATACAATGTATACGGTATGATTTTACCTCAAAATTCAACATTTTGACACAAAATGATAACTGCAAATCCATGTTTCTCTGCCTGCTTTTTTCTGTTGCTTTCTGATTTTTTTTTTAAATATATGCCTCAGATTTTGTGTCAAAGCTATTTTGTACAGTCAATCACAAAGCTCTTTCCCGTTTTGGATGTGTTTTGTGTTTTTTTCGCGACATTCACGCTGAAAACCAATGCTGCCGCTCAGTCTTTTACCTCTCAGTGGACGTGACCGCAGCCGTGACAGTCGACAGTGACATCACTTGCATACCCTCTATAATCCAGAATTGCAGCACAGCTAAATGTTTATATGAGCTGCGCCCTCTACTGTACAGGCTGAATTTGCATTTCCTTTAGCCTGAGGCTTAAAGGGTTAGTTCACCCAAAAATGAAAAATAATGTTGTTTATTACTCACCCTCACATCGTTCCACACCCATCAGACTATCGTTCATCTTCAGAACACAAAATAATATATTTTTGATAAAATCCGATGGTTCAGTGAGGCCTGCATTGCCAGCACAGGGCTTGACAATAAGGACTGCCCGATGGCCCGGGGCCAGTGTGAAGGACGCTCGGGACATAAGAAGGAACGGTCGCTTGCCCGATCGGGCCAGTGCTGTCGGGTGTGCGTTATATATCGTCTATGATATCGTAATTGTTGATTTAATGATCTGATATTATCGTGTACGTCACCCACTTTACAAAAACAAAACAAAAACACACCCACTGAGTGCACGCATGCATTACATGACAAAGTCTGGAAGGTTAGACTAGTGTGCATACATTTTTAGTGATTTAGTCTATTAAAATGCCTTTATAATGCCCCCAGAATTCAAGATAAAGGGCAAAAATGCCCCAGTAAATCTTTTATATTTATATCATTTAATATAGTTAACCAATATTACACAAAGAGTGCCATTTTTCTCCAAATATTAGCATGATTACAAATCTGATATTGGTTTTATTCAGCGTACAGTCTAATGAACAAGCACTTGATATCAAGTGACTTATGTTTAAGACACCAAATCGACTGTTTCGCTCTATTTCACCTACTAAAATAGTTCCAAAGTCCACAGCATTGTTTTGCGTCTTTGCGTCAGCCGTTTGAATGAATCGGTTGAATCTCAATGACTCGCTCATTAACAGTGATTCGCTACCACCCACTGGCGGGTTTAATTTCACATTTAAAGTGTCTTCATTTTTTTTTTTTATAATTTCAAATAACAGTACTTAACATTTTATATTTTCAACATTAAAAACATTTTTATGCATCTGTAACTGCTCTTGGCTGATTAACTGTAATAAAGTTTAATCTATTCTAGTTATATAGTTAAAATGATTTTAACATTAGATTACAATTTCTGTACCTGAAAATCTCCTGTTTAAACCTACTTGAAAAGCGCCATTTATTTCATTTATGTGTTTGTTCTGTTGTATTTATTTGTGCTATTACTCGTAATTTGATTATTTGTGAATATTTTATTACTTTAACTTATATCTAGTAGCTTTTGGTGTCATAACCTTATTTATTACTGCAGCAAGACAATTAACACTTTCAATGCCCAAAAAGCTACTAAAGACGTGATTACAGTGGTTCAACCTTAATGTTATGAAGCGACGAGAATACTTTTCGTGTGCCAAAAAAACAAACTAACAACTTTATTCAACAATATCTAGTGATGGGCGATTTCAAAACACTGCTTCATGAAGCTTCGAAGCTTTACAAATCTTTTGTTTGGTTCAAAGAGTGTATCAAACTGCCAGAGTCACGTCCCCCTAGTGGTGAATCATTAAAATTTTGAAACACTTTGAATTTGGACGTGCCTTGATACCTTCCTACCTTGAAATGTGTCCTCCGAAGGCAGCATTTTCCAGTTTTCGGACGCAGCCACTGATTCATGTCCATGTTGTCAATGGACTCCTTGAGTTTTAGGTCTTCTTATTTAAATGCTGCTGCTACATTGTAATAACTAGCTTGATTAACCAATTTGGTTTACTTACTGTGTGAATGGGAGAAACTGCAACGTGCAATGTGGCAGAATACGTCCCGCCTTCTAAATAAAAGAGCCAATCAGTTAAGTCATTGCATCACTGCAGCTGCCGTTAAAAGTGTAACACTTAGGACTGCACGTGCGCATTGACTGGTTTAGCCTGAAAAATAAGCTTTTTTTAATGCTATTTGAGCATAAGAAACAACATTTATGGTACAGATCATTTTTTAAATATATTATTTAATTGTGAGTTCAGCAAGCAGTTTTTGAGATTTCAGTGTTCCTCATTCAAATAGATAGGACTTGGTCTTGGATGCACAAAATAGCAGCCAGGAGGCATTGCAAATATGGCCGCAGAGTAGACATGTGCCGGTATACAGTAATACGATATATCACAATAATGAATATACGCAATATTGTTATCGTGGGCACTTCAAAATACCGTGAATGATAATTTATTTGAATTATTCCGATTGTTAGAATGCATTTTCTTACCCATTAACCATTTAAAATGCACAACACAGCTGTATGCTTCGTCAAAGAGGCACGCGCACTAATGTAAACAAGCCCAACGTGCATGAGCGGCACATGGCGGAACGAGTGAAGGAGACGCGGTGAATGAAAATGCAATTTCAAACTCTGACAGCAGAGGGCGCTGATGGAACAGCAGAAATGTAGTGGCTACCCTGGGAACCCCTGTAAACAAAGCAGCTGCTACAGCTACTATAATATAAATGTTAAACAGCCATTCAGATTTTTGCATTCGCTATATTGTGTTCATCACAGCACTAAATTCTTTTCAAACTTAAACATTTTTATAATTTAATCTGGACTACAACATGCCCTAGATATTGTTCTGATTCTTCACGCACAAAGGCTCCATTATTTAACATTAATTAATTCATTATTTAACATAAACTGACAATAAAAAATGAAGAGTTTGGTTCCAAAATGCGATAAACGCATTTTCAAAAAATTGAGTTTCCGCCAAAATCAGTATTGTATCTGGTCGGTATTGAAAAGACATTTATTAATTTTGCGCAAAATGCGATATCCGTCGTGTTATTCTGTAATGTTTTCTCCTTTTCTTTCCAAAACACGACAAACGCCAGTCTGCTTTTTCTGCAGAACGTGATATATATCCCCTCTCAACCAATCACAGCGCTCCATTCCACGCACTGTAAACATTGAAGGCTTTTTAAAAAGCCATTTTTAATACCAATGTACTCGGCAAATGTGTTTATTTAACTGTGCTGTGGCGCCAGATACTCTTTAATCGGTAATGACAAATAATTCATAACATTAACAAGATGACCATTTTGGGAGCGACGGCTGAATGTATCTTTAGTAAAATGCCTGAATATAAGATAAATATTGGCAAAGTTTAGACTCTGTCATATATGTGAATCAACTTACTTTGTTGTGTATTTTCAATTTGAAAAATAACTTTTATATTGATGGATTTATTGCATTTTGGGAAAAAAATAATACGTTTTTATAATAAACTTTTATAATAAACTTTTGAATTGAATTTTTAATGTTTTTATATCCAAAAGATGCTATGTGAAAGTTTGAAACAGAAAATAGGGGTTTTCATCTTGCCACTTTCTTGGTAAAGAAAAAACCTTTTTACTCAAAATAATCAAAATGGAGTTATTGCATTCTGGAACCCTTCAAATACTTCTAAAGCATGTATTAATCTTAATTTCAACATTTAATAGGCTAACACTTTATTAGAATCAAAAGTTGTAACTGTATTACTTAATGGAACTGAGCTAAAATGAAAGTTGTATTTTAAACTAACTTTAACAAACTTCTGTAACAAATGTAGCTATTGCTAATTGTTAATGTTAGTTAATGCATTAACTAACACTAACTAATGAGACCTTATTGTAAAGTGATACCTATTGTTCTTTATAATTCTTTTCTGTTTTAATCTCTTTGAAACATTTGTTGACTTTATTTTTTTTTGTGTATTACTTTGTGTTACTTTATTGCAACTTATTTCAATATCGTGATAACACCGTATAAGCTTCAGCAATTATCGCAACATGAAATGTTGATACCGTCACATGCCTACCGTAGAGTTTCCTTTCCTCTTTTTTTAATCATTATTTAATCAGATTGCTAAGTTTTTAAATGTTTTTACACATACTGGATTAAAAATGCAACAGCTAACGCAACCTCCCGCAGTGATGACAGGCTGCGTTGTTTATATTTTAAAAAATCAAATGCAATATGCAATGAACACTGTGCAGTGGTAAACAAAACACTGTGTTCATCATTGCCATAGCATGTTTGGTTTTACAGGTTTATTTGGCACATTTATGTTCCATGTTCCTCACAGATCCCCTGTGACCTTATTGGTCGGCTGAGCTAATGAATTTTCTGCCCGGCCAATCATCAGCCCCGTATCAGTCCAAAAACACCTGGTGCTCCTCGTATCAGGCACACTGGATATCTGGATACAGAGGTCTTTTTTTGCCCCTGGTGAAAGGTGCCCTTTCACAGCGATCCTGGATTAGTCTGCCTGCCCAGAGCTCAACCACAGCAATTATGACTTTGTCGGAAAGTATTAAAAGGGAAATGCCTTTTTATTAGTAATGGCTGCAAAAACGAGGAAGCTGCACATATATTACAGACAGTTTTTCTTCATATCATTTTTTGTACTTGGATATTAAATTTGTGTGGTTAGGCCTTAGAGGATCTCAGTTACTGAAAACAACAAACACATCTCATTACCTCATGGAGTTATTTATTCACATGGAACCAGACGGTCTCTTAAGTCATTATCTTCACGGGATGTTTTTAGAAAAGAATATTATCCAAGTGAGAAAATAGCATTAGATTTATGCAACACCTTCTGTAGTGCCTGTGTACTGTATGCATTATAAATTTAGGGGATATGGTTCTTCATATCTCAAAGTCTACTTCATTGTATTACAATACATATTATATATATATATAACTATACCATACATACAGGCTTCATAGAAATGGAATTTGCTGATGATTTTGTGAATCCTGCTTTTTATTTATTCCTCCAGCTTCATTCCAGTGTGGACAGGGGTGATGGCCGAACGAAATACATTTTAAAAGGAGAAGGGGCCGGCTCGGTGTTCGTCATTGACAGCAGGACGGGGAATATCCACGTCACTAAGCCCCTCGACCGCGAGGAGAAGGACCAGTACCGCCTTATCGCCACGGCAACAGACCGACAGACCGGCCGAGCCCTGGAGCCATCCTCCCAGTTCATCATCCGCGTGCAGGACATCAACGATAACCCACCTGTGTTCCAGGACGGCCCGTACAGCGCCACCGTGCCTGAGATGGCCAACATCGGTACTGCGTGCGCAAATGCCCTCTGACTGCTGTCACTTGGAGAGCTGTGTTTGGAAGAAAAGATGGAGGGTCACATGCTTATTGAACCTTGACTTTGTCGAAAATATCTCTTTTTTTTTTTTCATCTCTCTCTTTTTCCCTAGGCACATCGGTTATTCAAGTGACAGCCACAGATGCTGATGACCCAACCTATGGGAGCAGTGCCAAACTGGTATATTCAGTGATTCAAGGCCAGCAGTACTTCACTGTGGACCCGCAGTCAGGTGCGTTCTGTTATATTCTGCAATATTCACCAGATATTAGAAATGCAATATTTCTCATTTTTAAGTAAAGGGTGATTGACTACTGGGCTGTGGTCCAAAAACATCATTAAACACGGCTCTGAACATATGAATATGTTTAAATGTGCACCAGTAATGCAATTATTTCCCATAATTAGAGTAAGGACTTAATGGCAGTAAGATGTTTACATGACATGAGCAAACCTTGTCTCAAGATGCACAACTTTCAAAGGGTTAGTTCATCCAAAAATGAAATTTCTGTCATTAATTACTCACCCTCATGTCGTTCCAAACCCATAAGACCTTCGTTCATCTTCAGAACACAAATTAAGATGTTTTTGATCAAATCCGAGAGTTTTCTGACCTGAAAGTTTTTAATCACAGTTCCACGCTTCCAGGTTCTACGTCAGTTCAGTATTGGCCGACGCTGTTTATGTGAGCAGCACGATGCATCCGTGTGATGCTGAAGCAGAAGCCGGCCAATAATGAATCGGCGTTCTGACGTAGAACCTGGAAGTGCTGCACTGTGTTCAATATGCCAACAGCGTAGGAGACTGACAGGGGAGAGGAGAAATTGATTAATTATGTCGTAATTTGAACCACTGTAGTCACATGAACCATGTCTTTACCTTTCTGCGCCTTGAAATTTGTTATGACGTTACTGTGTATCAGAAAGCTCTCGGATTTCATTAAAATATCTTAATTTGTGTTCTGAAGATGAACGAAGGTCTTACAGGTTTGGAACGACATGAGGGTGAGTAATTAATGACAGAAATTTCATTTTTGAGTGAACTAACCCTTTAAATGTCCTAATTAAACTAAGGCCTAATCCTGGCTTAATCTAAGTCTTAAGTCTTTTACTCAAGTGTTGAAATTGGTGAACTTGTAATGGAGTCATTTTCTCTGTAAGGAATCTCTACTTTTACTTGAGAGTGGTTTTCAAGTACTCATTACACTGCAAGTGCATGGAAAATTAAAGGACGAATTATCAAAAATGATCATGAATCTAAAGACCAGAATTTAAATGTTACATTCTCACTTTATAACAATTGAAAGAAATTTGTTTTCTATTGCATTATCCAAAAGATTTCATTAATTTCCGTTCCTTGAACAGTTTCTAATCCCTTCTGTTAACAATATTCTTTTGTTTTTTTAATGATTAGAAAAATATTTCATATTGATTATATTATTCTATTTACTAAATGATGAAAACTGACTACATTTTCTATTGTATTCTGTATTATTGTCTGCATTCTATACTACTGAAGTTGAAGTTGATGACCAGATTCTACAGTGTTTTATTAGATTCTGTTCTTTAGATTATGAATATTGACTAGATTCTATTCTATTCTATTCTATTTCAGGTCTGTATATCAGCTGATCAGATTTCAGCATAAAAGAATGATCTATTTTATGTATTTGTGAATTTGCTAGATACATTAAATGTTACGTTTTCTTTACAAAACGTTTTGTCCCTTCGAATATTTTTCTTTCTTTAGAAAAAGCAAATATGCTTTTAAACAGTATATATACACTACCATTCAAAAGTATGCAATCAGTAATTTTTTTATGAAATACATTTATTAGGATGCATTCATTTGATCAAAAGTGACAGTAAAGACATATATAATCTCTTTTTATTTCGAATAAATGTTGTGGTTTTTTAACATCCTATTCTTCAAAGAATCCTCTAGTTTCCACAA
Source organism: Chanodichthys erythropterus (assembly GCF_024489055.1). Taxonomy (NCBI): domain Eukaryota; kingdom Metazoa; phylum Chordata; class Actinopteri; order Cypriniformes; family Xenocyprididae; genus Chanodichthys; species Chanodichthys erythropterus. The sequence continues at coordinate 33,777,323 of NC_090240.1, forward strand.
AACTATAAAGCAGCAAATTATCATATTAGAATGATCTTGAAGGATCATATGACACTGAAGACTGGAGTAATGATGCTGAATATTTAGCTTTGATCACAGGAATAAATTACATTTTAAAATGTATTTAAATAGAAAACATTTATTTGAATATTTCACAATTATACTGTCTTTACTGTATTTTTGATCTGATTTGTAGAAATCATAGAAAAGCAAACTTTTAAGTTTGCAAGGCATAAAAACATATGTACAATAAATGTAAGCACTGGTATGTAAGAATAAGTGACTGCAAGATTTGTTTGATCCATTAGTCATGAAGTCAGATCTGTATTTGCTCCAGCAGTGTGATGGTGTAGGATGTTCAGTGTAATTCCTTTTAATTCACTTCAGTTTAACCTAATTACCTTACTGGCATGAAAATTGGTCAGTATTGCCAAAGTGAGATATGCTGTGAGTGATCTGCTCCTGTCTCTGTCTCTCTCTGTGTCTCTGTAGGTATAGTGCGCACGGCGGTCCCAGATATGGACAGAGAAGCTCAGGCGCAGTACCAGGTGGTGCTTCAGGCAAGAGACATGGGCGGCCATCAAGGAGGTCTGACAGGAACCACCACTCTCACTGTGCACCTCAGTGACGTCAATGACAACCCACCGCGCTTCACTCAAAGTGAGTCACACACCCAGCTCTGCTCCAGAACACATCAAAAACCAGTCCAATCTAGTCTGTCTACTGTAGTCTACTTCACTCTACTGCTCTATTCTATTCTCTTCTATTCTATTCTCTTCTATTCTATTCTATTCTATTCTATTCTATTCTATTCTATGAAAGATCATATCTGCTCTACTCCACGGTACTGCTCTATTCTATTCGGTTTTATTCTATTCTATGTTCTATTCTATTCTATGAAGGATTATATCTGCTCTACTCCACGGTACTACTCTATTCTATTCAGTTTTATTCTATTCTATTCTATGTTCTGTTCTATTCTATTCTATCAAGGATTATATCTGCTCTACTCCACTGTACTGCTCTATTCTGTTCTATTCTATTCTATGAAAGATTATATCTGCTCTACTCCACTGTACTGCTCTATTCTATTCTATTCTATTCTATTCTATGAAGGATCATATCTTCTCTACTCCACTGTACTGCTCTATTCTATTATATTCTATTATATTCTGTTCTATTCTATTCTATGAAGGATTATATCTGCTCTACTCCACTGTACTGCTCTATTCTATTCTATTTTATTCTATTCTATTCTATTCTATTCTATGAAGGATCATATCTTCTCTACTCCACTGTACTGCTCTATTCTATTCTATTCTATTCTATTCTATGAAGGATTATATCTGCTCTACTCCACTGTACTGCTCTATTCTATTCTATTCTATTCTATTCTATTCTATTCTATTCTATGGAGGATCAAATCTGCTCTACTATTCTATTCTATTCTATTCTATTCTATTCAATGAAGGTCCATATCTGCTCTACTCCACTGTACTGCTCTACTCTATTCTATTCTATTCTATTCTCTGAAGGATCACATCTTCTCTACTGTACTGCTCTATTCTATTCTATTCTATTCTATCCAATGAAGGGTCATATCTGCTCTACTCCACTGTACTGCTCTATTTTACTCTGTTCTATTTTGTTCTATTCTATGAAGGATCATATCTTCTCTACTGCACTGTACTGCTCTATTCTATTCTATTCTATTCAATGAAGGGTCATATCTGCTCTACTCCACTGTACTGCTCTATTCTATTCTATTCTATTCTATTCAATGAAGGGTCATATCTGCTCTACTCCACTGTACTGCTCTATTCTACTCTATTCTATTCTATTCAATGAAGGGTCATATCTTCTCTACTGCACTGTACTGCTCTATTCTATTCTATTCTATTCTATTCAATGAAGGGTCATATCTGCTCTACTCCACTGTACTGCTCTATTCTACTCTATTCTGTTCTATTCTATTCTATTCTATTCTATGAAGGATTGTATCTTCTCTACTCCACTGTACTGCTCTATTCTATTCTATTCAGTGAAGGGTCATATCTGCTCTACTCCACTGTACTGCTATATTCTATTCTATACTATACTATTCTATTCTATTCCATTCTATTCTATGAAGGGTCATATCCGCTCTACTCCACTGTACTGCTTTATTCTATTCTATTCCATTCCATTCTATGAAGGATCATATCTGCTCTACTCCACTGTACTGCTCTATTCTGTTCTATTCTATTCACACACCCAGCTCTGAGTTCTATTCACACATCCAGCTCTGAGTTCTATTCACACACCCAGCTCTGAGTCAAACACCCAGCTCTGCTCGAGAACACATCAAAAACCAGTCCAATCTAGTCTGCTCTATTCTATTCTATTCTATTCTATAAAAGATCATATCTGCTCTACTCCACTGTACTGCTCTATTCTATTCTATTCTATTCTATTCTATTCGGTTTTATTATATTCTATGTTTTATTTTATTCTATTCTATTCAATGAAGGGTCATATCTGCTCTACTCCACTGTACTGCTCTATTCTATTCTATTCTATTCTATTCAGTGAAGGGTCATATCTGCTCTACTCCACTGTACTGCTCTATTCTACTCTATTCTGTTCTATTCTATTCTATTCTATGAAGGGTCATATCTGCTCTACTCCACTGTACTTCTCTATTCTACTCTATTCTGCTCTATTCTATTCTATTCTATTCTATTCTATGAAGGATTGTATCTTCTCTACTCCACTGTACTGCTCTATTCTATTCTATTCTATTCAATGAAGGGTCATATCTGCTCTACTCCACTGTACTGCTCTATTCTACTCTATTCTGTTCTATTCTATTCTATTCTATTCTATTCTATTCTATTCTATGAAGGATTGTATCTTCTCTACTCCACTGTACTGCTCTATTCTATTCTATTCTATTCAATGAAGGGTCATATCTGCTATACTCCACTGTACTGCTATATTCTATTCTATACTATACTATTCTATTCCATTCTATTCTATGAAGGGTCATATCCGCTCTACTCCACTGTACTGCTTTATTCTATTCCATTCCATTCTATGAAGGATCATATCTGCTCTACTCCACTGTACTGCTCTATTCTGTTCTATTCTATTCACACACCCAGCTCTGAGTTATATTCACACATCCAGCTCTGAGTTCTATTCACACACCCAGCTCTGAGTCACACACCCAGCTCTGCTCTAGAACACCTAAAAAACCTGTCCAATCTAGTCTGCTCTGTTCTATTTTATTCTATTCTATTCTATTCTATAAAAGATCATATCTGCTCTACTCCACTGTACTGCTCTATTCTATTCTATTCGGTTTTATTATATTCTATGTTTTATTTTATTCTATTCTATTCAATGAAGGGTCATATCTGCTCTACTCCACTGTACTGCTCTATTCTACTCTATTCTGTTCTATTCTATTCTATTCTATTCTATTCTATAAAAGATCATATCTGCTCTACTCCACTGTACTGCTCTATTCTATTCTATTCGGTTTTATTATATTCTATGTTTTATTTTATTCTATTCTATTCAATGAAGGGTCATATCTGCTCTACTCCACTGTACTGCTCTATTCTACTCTATTCTGTTCTATTCTATTCTATTCTATTCTATTCTATGAAGGATTGTATCTTCTCTACTCCACTGTACTGCTCTATTCTATTCTATTCTATTCAGTGAAGGGTCATATCTGCTCTACTCCACTGTACTGCTATATTCTATTCTATACTATACTATTCTATTCTATTCCATTCTATTCTATGAAGGGTCATATCCGCTCTACTCCACTGTACTGCTTTATTCTATTCCATTCCATTCTATGAAGGATCATATCTGCTCTACTCCACTGTACTGCTCTATTCTGTTCTATTCTATTCACACACCCAGCTCTGAGTTATATTCACACATCCAGCTCTGAGTTCTATTCACACACCCAGCTCTGAGTCACACACCCAGCTCTGCTCGAGAACACATCAAAAACCAGTCCAATCTAGTCTGCTCTGTTCTATTCTATTCTATTCTATTCTATTCTATTCTATTCTATTCTATAAAAGATCATATCTGCTCTACTCCACTGTACTGCTCTATTCTATTCTATTCTATTCTATTCGGTTTTATTATATTCTATGTTTTATTTTATTCTATTCTATTCAATGAAGGGTCATATCTGCTCTACTCCACTGTACTGCTCTATTCTATTCTATTCTATTCAATGAAGGGTCATATCTGCTCTACTCCACTGTACTGCTCTATTCTACTCTATTCTGTTCTATTCTATTCTATTCTATTCTATTCTATTCTATTAAGGGTCATATCTGCTCTACTCCACTCTACTGCTCTATTCTACTCTATTCTGTTCTATTCTATTCTATTCTATTCTATTCTATTCTATTCTATTCTATGAAGGATTGTATCTTCTCTACTCCACTGTACTGCTCTATTCTATTCTATTCTATTCTATTCTATTCTATTCTATTCAATGAAGGGTCATATCTGCTCTACTCCAATGTACTGCTCTATTCTACTCTATTCTGTTCTATTCTATTCTATTCTATTCTATTCTATTCTATTCTATTCTATGAAGGATTGTATCTTCTCTACTCCACTGTACTGCTCTATTCTATTCTATTCTATTCTATTCTATTCTATTCTATTCAGTGAAGGGTCATATCTGCTCTACTCCACTGTACTGCTATATTCTATTCTATACTATACTATTCTATTCCATTCTATTCTATGAAGGGTCATATCCGCTCTACTCCACTGTACTGCTTTATTCTATTCCATTCCATTCTATGAAGGATCATATCTGCTCTACTCCACTGTACTGCTCTATTCTGTTCTATTCTATTCACACACCCAGCTCTGAGTTATATTCACACATCCAGCTCTGAGTTCTATTCACACACCCAGCTCTGAGTCACACACCCAGCTCTGCTCTAGAACACCTAAAAAAACCTGTCCAATCTAGTCTGCTCTGTTCTATTTTATTCTATTCTATTCTATTCTATTCTATTCTATTCTATAAAAGATCATATCTGCTCTACTCCACTGTACTGCTCTATTCTATTCTATTCGGTTTTATTATATTCTATGTTTTATTTTATTCTATTCTATTCAATGAAGGGTCATATCTGCTCTACTCCACTGTACTGCTCTATTCTATTCTATTCTATTCTTGTTCTGTTCTGTTCTGTTCTGTTCTATTCTAGCCTGTCAAGTCTATCTGTACCAGTACATCTATTCCAGTTTATTTGATTGTACTATATATATATATATATATATATATATATATATATATATATATATATATATATATATATATATATATATATATATATATATATTACATGAGAAATAAACAAAAATGCAAAATATTGCCTTAGCAGCTAACTGAAATGTCTTAACTACTAAAATGACCGAAACTGAAATAAATATTAAGCTAAAAAGAATTAATATATATATATATATATATATATATATATATATATATATATATATACGTACATATACTAAAATAACACTGGTTCATTCTACTCTGTTCTAGTCTAGTCTATCATATTCTGGTCTTGTATAGTGTTCTCTGTTCTGTTCCAGTCTGTTTTAGTCAAATTTTTCAGAGAATATAAACTCTGAATTCAATAGCTATTTGGTTGTGAAGATCAAAGAGTCGTGGTGTGGGCTCTTTACATCCCTGTCAGCATGTCCGCTGTCCATTAACTACTCTAATGACACACAGTGCACTGTTTGCAAACATCACAAGTGCTTTTTCCATGTCCGCAGACTAACCAGCAGGAAGAGAAGAGATGTGGGCGTTCAGGTTTGTGTGTGACATGATGTAACCTTTTGAAATGGATTCATGCTTTATTTCTCTTCTACTTTAAATCTCTCTGTCCTATTTTCCTGACTGCTCTTCTGTCCACTTGTTAGCCACAGCGAGCTTATTACACACGCTGTATTCATGCAGCGGATGTGGTCTTATTGCAGTAATTGATTGACAGCTCAAAGACGTGAGTGGTGGTTTGGAGACTGTGGCTGTGATGTCAGAAGACACATGAGGGACTGACTTGCGTCTTCTGCATTATATTCTGTCTGATTGGGATGCAATCTTATCAGTCGTACACTAGAGAGTCATGACGTACACAATTACTTAGCCGCATAAATTGTATCCCCAGTCAGAATTTTCTGAAATGGATTATTTCCCTAGAAATGTGTAATAATGTTAGTTGAATATTACGGCGTATCGTATTTGTTGTGTTTCAATTATAGATTCACTTGTGTTCGTCGGCTCCCTGAATCAATCTTTCTTAATCACAAGTGCTCAAACCACCTGTTGTTTGTTTCTCTTACAAAAATGTGCTGTTTTATTTAGTACTGATCTGAAAAGATGTATAATAGAAGACAAAATATTTGATATAAATATCTTGTTTTTAAGTTTTACAAATATTGGTTGTTCAATATCGCATGTTGCCTTCTTGTGTGTCAATAATTGCTTGTAATAATTGTTTGACTCCCTGAGAAAAGTTTCAAACAGTCAGTGATTCATTCAGAAAACATTTCAACATTAGTTAAATCATTTTACTGATAGCTGATTCATACTTTAAACTCTATATTAACCCTACAGGTTTGTGATTAAAGCCAGCAGCTTGACAATGAAAACAGTTTAAAACCAAATGGTGTGATGAATTCATCTCATCTTAACATCTAATTGTAATCCTGAATCCTTAACCACTTACACCAATTACTATAAGAGAGCACCATCTCTCAAATTCATAGTGAATTTGCTGTCTTGAATATAAAGAAGATATTTGCATCTGAAGATAAAATGGTAATGCGTTTATGCTATCTTTTTTTACAATACAATTAACACTGACTTCATGTTATGGGAAGTAAAAAGGGGTCTTTCATAGACTAACCAACACTTATGGCTGTTTTGATTAATGAGGTGATTAAAAATTGAGGCTGGTCTAGTAGATTAGTTGCGGTTGTTGATTTCTGCACCATTTTAAAACCATTAAATTAGGCATACTGGGCTGTTTTATTCACTGCCCCTGGTCATCCAGTTTATTTATTTATTTAACAAAGTTTATAAAGTTTGTAATATATTAAATAAAGTTTGCTTCAATGTAGCATATCAAGTAAAAATCGTAAAATAAAAACACCCAGTCCTGCTCAACTAATATTAAATATTAAAACTGTGTATGACCCTCTTGGTCACGCTTAAAAATTCTAGCCTAAAATCAAATGGCTAATGGTTTCAAATGGCTAATTAAAAATTGGATAATGAGGGGAAAAAACAACATGCCAAAGCATTAAATTGTCGCCTTTTTCTGGATTTTTAATTAAAAGAAGCACTACTGGAGCCTCTGGGCCTTTTTTCTCAGTTCTTGGATGTCCCTTAGCACTGATAACAAACCAGTAAACTGGGCTGGGTTTCCCGATAATGTTGTCTCTTAGTGCACTATGAAGACTCTAAAGGTAGACCTTAACTGAAGATATATCGTTTCTAGGCGTGTTCCCGAACTATCCCTTAGGAGGTTGCTTAAGGTATATCTTAAGTGCGACGTTACCAGGTGCTGTCCATGGCAGCGGTGCTGAATTGGTTGGTAGCAATGGCCCAAGAATCGACAATTCACTCTATACAGGGGCTGCTTCACTTTTATAAAAAGAAGCACTTCAGAAGTAGAAATTGCATTTATCAGGACTCATGGGATGTTATAAAAGTAATCCAAATTGCAAAGTAAATCTATATTGTAATTTATCTATATTCTGGGGGCGCGGAGTCCCATCAGCATGAGTTTAAGGCGACCGTTTTAAGAACAAAGCATTTTTTGCATGTTATTCTTTGCCCTAATCCTAATCGAACACTGGGTGTATTACAGTTTCAGAATTATATTCGTATTGACTGTGAACAAGCTCCAGACAAACCTTACGAAAGTATGACTTACAGAAGGTACACTTAACTAAGAACGTTTCAGGAAACACGTATTAACGTTAAGGTACAGCTTAAGGTATAATTTAAGAATGACGTAGAGTTAAGAAGGTTTCGGGAAACCCAGCCCTGGTCTTTTTGAACTATTCATTAAAAGAACCGACTCATAAGAGTCGTTCGTTTGGCATTCAGAGTAGCATGGTCATGCTGCCGCTATATATATTTGATTTACTACACAGAACAGTGTCATATGTATGGAAGCTTGTTTCCACAACTGAATAAAAAATAAAAAAGGTAATTGCGACTTATCTCATAATTATGACTTTATAACATGAAATTGCGAGTTTATATCTCATAATTTTAAAAAAAAGTCAGAATTGCAAGAAAAAAAGTCAGAATTGCAAGAAAAAAGTCAGAATTGCGACTTTATAACTTTATATATTTTTCTGACTTTATATCTTGCAATTCTGACTTTATATCTCTCAATTCTGACTTTATATCTCTCAATTCTGACTTTATATCTCACAATTCTGACTTTATATCTCTCAATTCTGACTTTATATCTCTCAATTCTGACTTTATATCTCACAATTCTGACTTTATATCTCTCAATTCTGACTTTATATCTCTCAATTCTGACTTTATATCTCACAATTCTGACTTTATATCTCTCAATTCTGACTTTATATCTCACAATTCTGACTTTATATCTCACAATTCTGACTTTATATCTCTCAATTCTGACTTTATATCTCACAATTCTGACTTTATATCTCGCAATTCTGACTTTATATCTCACAATTCTGACTTTATATCTCACAATTCTGACTTTATATCTCTCAATTCTGACTTTATATCTCTCAATTCTGACTTTATATCTCACAATTCTGACTTTATATCTCTCAATTCTGACTTTATATCTCTCAATTCTGACTTTATATCTCACAATTCTGACTTTATATCTCACAATTCTGACTTTATATCTCTCAATTCTGACTTTATATCTCACAATTCTGACTTTATATCTCACAATTCTGACTTTATATCTCTCAATTCTGACTTTATATCTCACAATTCTGACTTTATATCTCGCAATTCTGACTTTATATCTCACAATTCTGACTTTATATCTCGCAATTCTGACTTTATAACTCACAATTCTGACTTTATATCTCACAATTCTGACTTTATATCTCACAATTCTGACTTTATATCTCTCAATTCTGACTTTATATCTCTCAATTCTGACTTTATATCTCGCAATTCTGACTTTATATCTCACAATTCTGACTTTATATCTCTCAATTCTGACTTTATATCTCTCAATTCTGACTTTATATCTCTCAATTCTGACTTTATATCTCACAATTCTGTCTTTATATCTCTCAATTCTGACTTTATATCTCTCAATTCTGACTTTATATCTCACAATTCTGACTTTATATCTCACAATTCGGAATTTATATCTCGCAATTCTGACTTTATAACTCGCAATTCTGACTTTATATCTCTCAATTCTGACTTTATATCGTCTCGGTTACAAAGGTAACCCTCGTTCCCTGAAGGAGGGAACGGAGACGTACGTCGGACAGACCGACGAATAGGAATCTCGCTAGAGAGGCCAATCTACTTCGAGTGTAACTAAACGAGCCAATGCACATTGGCATGCAATCATATGCATCAGCTGCTCGCCTCGCAGCGCGGGTATATAATGAGCAGCAGGTGCGTTGCATCTTCAGGTTTTCGCTGAGGAGCCGAACCGGATAGGCGGCAGCATCAGCGGGGTACAGCGACTGTGGCGACGGGACGTACGTCTCCGTTCCCTCCTTCAGGGAACGAGGGTTACCTTTGTAACCGAGACGTTCCCATTCAGTCGGTCACGTTCGACGTACGTCGGACAGACCGACGAATAGGAATCCCTACCAAAGCGCCACAGGAGCTGCCCCCTTCCAGCGCTCTGTTGTAAGCCACCTGAACCCCCTTGCCTGAGGATGGTGGGACAGGGCTAACACAGAGAGAGTCGATCACTGCTGTTCCCCAAAACCCATTCAGTGAGACTATTGGATAACGCTGGGAAAGCGTACCCTTCGCTGGGAAAGGAACGCTGCGGAAGCCACATCCTTCCCCGAAGGAGTTATGTGGAGAAGTACATATGGACTAACCCTGTAGGGCTGTGCTACATATGGAAGAGCTGGGGTGACTCCAACCCGATGAAGGGTAGGTTCTCCCAGAGGGAAAGACACGGGCTTCGTTTAGGAGCAACCGTGGAACCAACCATATGGGATCCCCGTAGGGTCACACATATGGAACCCAGCCTAAACCCGGTTCTCAAGGATACAACGGAGTATAGGCCTGGCGCCAGACGCTCCGCCACGTCGGCTGCCGAAGGGATATCGGAGGACTCGACAGGGTCTGCCTTGTAGGGACTCTCTGGAGAAAAGAAGCGCATGTAGCGCAGCAAGCCAACACTAAGCCGGGGCCTCTCCGTGCCTCTGACCTGAGGCGAGAACACGGGAGAGAGTCGATCACTGCTGTTCCCCAAAACCCATTCAGTGAGACTATTGGATAACGCTGGGAAAGCGTACCCTTCGCTGGGAAAGGAACGCTGCGGAAGCCACATCCTTCCCCGAAGGAGTTATGTGGAGAAGTACATATGGACTAACCCTGTAGGGCTGTGCTACATATGGAAGAGCTGGGGTGACTCCAACCCGATGAAGGGTAGTTTCTCCCAGAGGGAAAGACACCGGCTTCGTTTAGGAGCAACCGTGGAACCAACCATATGGGATCCCCGTAGGGTCACACATATGGAACCCAGCCTAAACCCGGTTCTCAAGGATACAACGGAGTATAGGCCTGGCGCCAGACGCTCCGCCACGTCGGCTGCCGAAGGGATATCGGAGGACTCGACAGGGTCTGCCTTGTAGGGACTCTCTGGAGAAAAGAAGCGCATGTAGCGCAGCAAGCCGACATTAAGCCGGGGCCTCTCCGTGCCTCTGACCTGAGGCGAGAACACGGGAGGAGACCGGCTCGACGCGAAGGCTATAGTATCTAGCGAACGTGTTAGGTGTCGCCCAGCCCGCAGCTCTACAAATGTCTGTTAGCGAGGCGCCACGAGCCAGCGCCCAGGAGGATGCGACACCTCTCGTGGAGTGAGCATGCAACCTGAGCGGGCAGGGCACACCCTGAGCTTGGTAAGCCAGGGCGATGGCATCCACTATCCAGTGGGCCATCCTCTGCTTGGAGACAGCCTTTCCCTTCTGCTGGCCTCCATAACAGACAAGAGCTGGTCTGAGGTCCTGAGGCTTTAGGTTCTGTCTATGTACAGTCGCAAAGCGCGGACTGGACAGAGTAAAGCCAGGGCTGGGTCTGCCTCCTCCGAGGGCAGCGCTTGCAGGCTCACCACCTGGTCCCTGAAGGGAGTGGTAGGAACCTTGGGCACATAGCCAGGCCGGGGTCTTAGTACCACGTGGCTATCACCCGGCCCGAACTCCAGGCACGATTCGTCGACCGAAAATGACTGCAGGTCCCCTACCCTCTTGATGGAGGCCAATGCCACCAGCAGCAAAGTCTTCATAGACAGAATCTTTAAGTCTGCTGAGAGTAAAGGCTCAAAGGGAGCAATCTGAAGTGCTCTCAGCACCAGAGTGAGGTCCCAAGAGGGTATGGAGAGGGGACGAGAAGGATTTAACCGTCTCGCCCCCCTAAGGAACCTGATGACCAGGTCGTGCTGACCAACAGATTTGCCATCTAAGTGGTCGTGGTAAGCGGATATAGCAGCAGTATGGACTTTGAGGGTGGAGGGGGGACAGCCTACGCTCCAACCCTACTGCAAGAAGGAAAGCACGACTCTGATCGAGCATCTTCGGGGGTCTTCCCGGCGAGAAGAGCACCACTCGACGAACAGGTTCCACTTTGGAGGCGTAAGCACGTCTCGTAGACAGTGCACGTGCCGAAGTGATGGTGTTAAGTACCTCAGGGGGTAAGTCACCTAGAACCTCCGCATCCCGTCCACGGGACCAGACATGGAGTTTCCAGAGGTCTGGACGCGGGTGCCAAAGAGTGCCCCGTCTCTGAGAAAGAAGGTCTTTCCTCAGAGGGATGGGCCAGGGAGGGGCTGTCGCGAGGAGTGAGAGTTCTGGGAACCAGGTCCGGTTGGGCCAGTAAGGCGCAACTAACAAGACCTGCTCCTCGTCCTCCCTGACTTTGCACAGGGTCTGTGTAAGTAGGCTCACTGGGGGAAACGCATATTTGCGCAGGCCCCGGGGCCAGCTGTGAGCCAGTGCATCTGTCCCGAGTGTCCCCTCGGTCAGAGAGTAAAACAACTGGCAGTGGGAGGTTTCTGGTGAGGCAAACAGGTCTACCTGAGCCTCTCCGAATTCTCTCCAGATCAGCTGAACCACCTGGGGGTGGAGTCGCCACTCTCCTGGCAGCGCAGCTCGTGATAGCTCGTCGGCCACACGGTTGAGCACACCGGAGACATGAATGGCGCGAAGCGACCTCAGATGCTTCCGACTCCACAGGAGGAGATGGGGGGCGAGTTGTGACATGCGACGGGAGCGTAGACCACCTTGACGGTTGATGTACGCAACGGTCGCAGTGTTGTCCATACGGACCAGTACATGCTTGCCCTGAAGCAGGCCTTTGAGGCGGCTCAGAGCAAGGCGTACTGCCAGCAACTCGAGGCAATTGATGTGCCAATGCAGATGGGGTCCCGTCCAAACCCCTGAGACTGCATGCCCATATTACGTGGCACCCCAGCCGGTGGCAGAAGTATCTGTGAACACCACAGCATGCCGGGACACCTGTTCTAGGGGCACTCCTGCCCGAAGAAACAAGGGGTCCGACCACGGACTGAAGGTTCGGCGGCACTCCTGAGTGATTGGCACCCGGAATGTGCCGCGCTGCCACGCCCATCTCGGGACTCGGCCGTGAAGCCAGTGCTGAAGCGGTCTCATATGAAGCAGACCGAGCGGTGTTACAGCCGCAGCAGCCGCCATATGCCCCAGGAGCCTCTGAAAGAACTTCAGTGGGACCGCTGTCCTGCCATTGAATGTATTCAGGCAGTTCAACACTGACCGAGCACGTTCCTCTGTGAGGCGTGCTATCTGCTCGACCGAATCCAACTCCATACCGAGAAAAGAGATCCTCTGCACCGGGGCGAGTTTGCTCTTTTCCCAGTTGACCTGAAGCCCCAACTGGCTGAGGTGTCTGAGCACCAAATCCCTGTGTTTGCACAACTGATCCCGGGACTGTGCTAGAATGAGCCAGTCATCGAGATAGTTGAGAATGCAAACACCCTGTTCTCTCATGGGAACAAGGGCTCCCTCCACGACTTTCGTGAAGACGCGGGGAGACAGGGCCAGCCCGAAGGGTAGGACTCTGTACTGATATGCTCGACCTTCGAACGCGAATCTCAGGAATGGCCTGTGTCGCGGAAGAATTGAAACATGGAAGTACGCGTCCTTCAGGTCAATCGCTGCAAACCAATCTCGGGGACGGATGCACTCGAAAATGCGTTTCTGCGTGAGCATTTTGAATGGTAGCTTGTGGAGGCTCCGATTCAAAACTCGCAGGTCCAAGATCGGTCGTAACCCGCCGCTTTTCTTGGGTACAATGAAGTAGGGGCTGTAGAACACCGACCTCAAATCGGCTGGAGGGACCGGCTCTATCGCGTCCTTCGCCAGTAGGACTGCGATCTCCGCACGCAGGACAGGGGCATCGGCATCTTTCACTGTAGTGAAGAGGACGTCCCTGAACTTGGGGGGGAGCCGGGCGAACTGAATCGCAAAGCCGACCCTGATGGTCCGAAGGAGCCAGCGAGACGGACTGGGGAGCGCTAACCCGGCTCGCAGAGACCGTACAAGCAGGACCAAAGGGACCACCGGTGTACCCGCAGAAGGGCAGCGAGGTGGAACACAGGGACGCGGCTCGGGGGGCTCTCTTTGTGAGGCGGCCCGAAGCGGCGTCACAGTGTGCTAGGCAACACTTACCTGGCTCCACGGATGGACAGAGGGAGCAGTCGAGGCTTTGGCTGCCCGCTGCTCGCTGCTGTCCGCTGGCGACAGAAGAGGGGGATGAGAGTGGTGAGGTTTTTCTCCTCCCACTGCTCTCCAAACCCTCTTCAGACCTGGAAATGGAGGAACTGCTCTTTAAAATTTGGGTACCGCTGCCTCTTGGGTCAGTGGCGGAACAGAAACAAACCCAATAAAGGATTTACCACCTGGCCCTCCTCCAGGGGTGGAAGAGCAGCCCCGCCCATCTCTGGGTCGCCCGTCTCAGGGGTGATTCTCACCAACCAGTTAAACAGCTGCAGAGACGGGAGGCGTCATCTCCCCGCAATGGATACAGCAGAGCCTGCTGGGCCGGAGTTTCTTGCAGGGGACGACACCCTTGGCGACGAGCAGACTGAGGGGCGGCCCAAGAGGAACTCAATGGTTTGTCATGGGAAGCTCCCCTATCCGCTACTAACTGAGGAGAACCGCTGGGCTCAGTCCTCGACAGTGTCACCGAAAGGCCACCTCGTAAGATGGGAGCATTGAGAAAGCATTTAGCTTGACAACCTCTCACACCTCACAAGGTAAGCCAGGGGGCACTTCTGGACCACGGAGGTGGACATCGTCTGGCTGAGGGCCTGCGCCGTGAACTTGATCACGGTTAGTCAACAAGCGCAGCTCAACCCCAGCACAGAACTACCCTCATGCAAAAAGAGTGCCTTGGCCTCACATGCAGGGTGGGTGTGGTCTGTGTACAGCCACCCCATCCAAGAGGGTAGTGAGAGAGGAAAAACTTATGCAGATTGGCACCTTTGGCATTCCATATTTATGGCACCAATATACCCCCATACTGCCAAGTTTTCCATGCACATCTGGAAGACCCAGGAAAGCATGGCTGAAAACTCTGAATCTGAGTCAGCATAAGCACACACCATTAAAGTGGGCAGCGTCACCCTCATTTCCAGAGCATAACAGCACTCTCTCCGATGCTGCAATCGACGTCTGTCCCTCAGCTGGAGCTCTGAATGAAATGCTAGGTTCCCCTATGAAAAGGACCAGCAATCCAATCCAGAAACTGCACAGCTTGCAATGCGCTAGAGAGGGAGGGGCCCTAGGGGGTTGGTTCCCCGAAGGAACCCCTCAACCTCATGTCACCCAAGCCATATCAGTGCTTCTGGTGCACCAGAGAGGGCGCTACAATGGAGATTACGCAAGGGAACCGCGCATCTAGAGCGCCGAGCGAGCGCTGGGTTGCCGTGACAACCCGCGCTGCAGCCCGGCAGCTCGACGGCACACGGCACACGAGAGGAGCGAGAGGTTTGCTCTCGCTGATCTCCGCGGTCTCCCAGAGTGTCGGGCAGACCCGCGGCTGTGCTTTTACACACAAGCGGCAGCTGGCCAACAACAGAGGGGACTCAAGCTTCCCGGAGAAAGAAGAGTCACGACCGGCGTGTCGACGTGATCATGTTCTCATATGAAAACATGAACACCCACGAACATCATTTCAGCACGCGCCCAGACATGCGAAACGGTGATCGTGGCTGTCAGTGAGGACAGGAACGATCGCATCCAGAAACACAAGTAAGATGTCGTCTTTAAAAAGACGCGAATCTACTTGTGTAAGCTCTTTCAGGGACTTTACTCTTTTAGAAGTGCTGAAGCACGCAGGGGAACGGCCACCGCAACACAGACAGGGATTGTGTGCAGCCTGTCATGTGCTTTCTCTCTCTTTGAAGGCGCTCACTCTTACCAGCCGTAAAAACGGCTTTTCAGCGCTCAAAAGCGCACCGTACCGGCCGTGAGAACAGCCTTCTGACGCTGTCAAACAGCTATTTGCTCAAAAACGGCAAACGAAACAGAAAAAGAGAGGACGTCGACCCCGCTGCTGTGCTGTTCGCCCGCACTCGGAAAAAAAGAGAAGTTCAACCAAAAAGCTTGACTCGTCTTCTAGCAGACACTCGCTTGCAGAGAACAGGAACAAACACCGTTCGGCTCCGAAGCGAAAAGCTGAAGATGCAACGCACCTGCTGCTCATTATATACCCGCGCTGCGAGGCGAGCAGCTGATGCATATGATTGCATGCCAATGTGCATTGGCTCGTTTAGTTACACTCGAAGTAGATTGGCCTCTCTAGCGAGATTCCTATTCGTCGGTCTGTCCGACGTACGTCGAACGTGACCGACTGAATGGGAACTCTCAATTCTGACTTTATATCTCACAATTCTGTCTTTATATCTTGTAATTCTGACTTTATATCTCGCAATTCTGACTTTATATCTTGTAATTCTGACATGGACATCTTAGATGACATGGGGGTGAGTAAATTATCAGGAAATTTAAATTTGAAAGTGAACTAATCCTTTAAGCTGTCTTCCTGGATACATACATTTTTTTTTTTTTTTTTTACTAAGCTAAAGTAATTTGTTTTAAATATGTTGGAACTGCTTTGTTCAATATTTTTTGTGTAAGCCTTTAATTTGACTGACTATATTCATCCAGATGATCGCAAAAGTAGATTTTCCATATGAAACTGAGTGATTTGCTTTGTGCTATTTGCATTTACTTTACTGAAAAAAGTGGCGACATAAAAAAATGTTTATGCATCCATAAAATAAGGGATTTTCCTACGACAAGACCATTTTCTGTCACAATAATATTTGAAATTACCCTCATTTGGGATTTTTTTTCTAAGAAATAGAAATATACATTTAATGGAACTGATTAATTACTACATCATCATGTAAAATAGCATATCATGTAATCATATTTAATTTGTTATCATCTGACAGCTTTATAGAGACACCCACTCTTTCAGTTTTCAGCACAGAGGAGAATTAATCAGTACTAATGTCACAGTGATATACAGTGGATAGAGAAAACATACTGCTGTTACTATTTCTGGCATATATAGATAGATATGGCATAAATCATAAGAATATGATATTCTGATCTTCAGCCGACGCGCTCGTTTGCACATCTGGAACTGCATGATCACAGAAATGCGAGTTCAAATACAGCCTGCATGTTCATTTTCTGATCCTGTTTTTGTTCTTTCTCTCTCTTCCACCACTGAACTATATAATAAAAGACAAAAAGGCCTATAAATAAAAAATTAGGGGGGGGAAACATGTTAAACCATGTTAAAAAATTATGCAGTAAAACATATTTAATTAATCTCTTATAGTAACACTTTAAAGAGTGAGTTCTTCTAAAAATGAAACTTCTGTCATTTATTGCTCACCCTCATGTCGTCCCACACCCGTAAGACCTAGGAGCTGTACTGTACTTGCATGATTGAAAATAGCGTTATGAATATGCTCCCTGATTAAATTTATTTGCTTTAAAGGGTAAATTCAGATCTTATAGCCTTTTCCAATGAGTTAAATCAGGTGCATTCGATTAGGAAGCCATCTGAATTGTGTGTGGTCCAGTGATTGTGTACGATGATCCTCTTCAGTGATCCGCTCTTTAGGATCCGACAGTGATCACAGAGTGAAGTCACTGAGCATCTTAACCTTATATCCTGCATGTCTCTTGGGATACTGTCCAGGTCTGGCCTGTGTGTTACTGACGTTGTGTCCTGGTGTGTGGATTGAGTCCCGACTCTCAGCAGGAGCTGATTCACAGTGTTGTGAAAAGTGTCGCTGAATCTTGTACCCACTGACCCGTGATCCGTCACTGCCTTCATTCTCCGTGCGGCTCTCTCGAAGTGCTAAAAACCTCTGCGCTGTGTGTTTGAAGGAGAGATATGAAAGTGCGGTTTGGTGTTGTGAAGGTGGAAAGCTTCAGTGTGTACGTGTGGATGAAATATTTGATGATTTCTATGGAGATATGATGAGTGCAGTATGTGCTGTGTGTGTGAGATATCAAAGTTTGAGGTGAGTGTGAGTGACTGTGGATTTGATAAGGCTTATGGGTTTCTGTCAGTCCATATCTGTCGACTTTAATAAATGCGTGTGCGAGTGAGTAAACAAAGCCCGAAGCCATTCACAGCGTCTGAGTCACCTCTGAGCAAGAGAGGTCCGGTGAATTGGTGCGAGACTGAGACTCGTAACTCAACATGGCCCTCCGAGTTCAACGGTTCTGCTTCTTCATGCAACACTCTAAAAATTGCTTGGTTAAAAACAACCCAATTTGGGTTATTTGGCAACCCAGCGCTGGGTCAAAATTGAACAAACCCAGCATTGGGTTGTTTTTAACCCTGGCTGGTTTAAATGTTTGATCCAACATGCTGTGTTGTTTTATTAAACTCAACTATTGATTAAAAATGATTAAACTGCTGGGTTAAAATGAACCCCAAAAATGCTGAAAATTAAATTCACACACAGAATTACTTGAGGAACAACACAGGAAACAATAATAATCAAAATTTGAACATTTATTAATAAGCAAGAGCACCCAGGAATGTACGAAAATATAGGCAAGAGTTAAAACAACGTGTTCATGTATGCTTAAAACAGAGATGTTTTCTGCATACAGATGACACCATTGTCAAAATGATCCCCATTCACACGGATCCGCAAAAACGACTGAAAATGCTGTATTCTGCCATTAGATGGCGATGAAACACTACAGACTGGGCATGTAATAGGAATGTGCATGATGTCATTGTTTCCACAGATTCACATTTTTGTTGTTTACATGGAGACTGTTTTCAAAAACTTTCACTTTGAAACCCGTTTTCAAAAATTTGCATTTTCAGATCACCAAAACGCCGTTGACGTGTAAATGAACGGTCAAAACACATTCAAAGTTTTACGTTTTTAGTTGAAAACAGTGTTGTGTAAACGGCCCATAAAGGTGATGATACTTTTCTGAGCAATGTTGCCGAACAATGTTGCTTGGGCACTTTCCCATTGAGAATGGGCAACAAATTTTTTTCTGGAAACATTAGATCGAAGTGTTTTTTTGCCCATTCTCAATGGGAAAGTGCCCAAGCAACACTGCTCAGAAAGTTGCCCCATGTATCATCCCCTTAAAGGTGCCCTAGAACTTTTTCAAAACAGATGTAATATAAGTCTAAGGTGTCCCCTGAATGTGTCTGTTAAGTTTCAGCTCAAAATACCCCATAGATTTTTTTTTAATTCATTTTTTTAACTGCTTATTTTGGGGCCGATTCAGGGCTACTGGCCCTTTAATTCTCCTGCTCCACACCCACGGAGCTCGCGCTTGCCTTGAACAGTGCATAAACAAAGTTTACACAGCTAATATAACCCTCAAATGGATCTTTACAAAGTGTTCGTCATGCACGCGGCATGCATGCGTCGGATTATGTGAGTATTATATACTGTTATATTGTTTACATTTGATTCTGAATGAATTTGAGGCTGTGCTCCATGGCTAACGGCTAATGCTACACTGTTGGAGAGATTTATAAAGAATGAAGATGTGTTTATGAATCATACAGACTGCAAGTGTTTAAAAATGAAAATAGCGACGTCTCTCTTGTCTCCATGAATACAGTAAGAAACGATGGTAACTTTAACCACATTTAACGCTCCATCTGCCATTTTTCGCTGTTGTTCTTGCTTGCTTACCTAGTCTGATGATTCAGCTGTGCACAGATCCAGACGTTAATACTGGCTGCCCTTGTCTAATCCCTTTCATAATGTTGGGAACATGAGCTGGCATATGCAAATATTGGGGGCGTACACCTCGACTGTTACGTAACAGTCGGTGTTATGTTGAGATTCGCCTGTACTTCGGAGGTCTTTTAAACAAATGAGATTTATATAAGAAGGAGGAAACAATGGAGTTTGAGACTCACTGTATGTCATTTCCATGTACTGAACTGTTATTTGACTATGCCAAGATAAATTCAATTTCTAATTTGAAACGCATTTCAGGGGTGACCCCCTGGGAAAAATCGCATTCCGGGGAGTAAAATCTATGTTTTTGCAGGGTTTCCCTGGTAAAATTCGCATTACAGGGGCTAAATATCATGTTATTTGGGGTCAATTCAACTCGCTGCAACAGTGTTAAAGTAGCCTTAAAGTGTCAAAGAAGTTCACTGAAAAATCATGAACTTGGCAAAACTGTCTAGTAAACTAAGCTGCCGTTGGATTGTT